>NW_026611709.1:0-280435 GCF_023638135.1 Falco biarmicus
ACCAACAGAACTCGTTTCTGGCACCTTCCCCGGTGGAGTTGTGCATGGGGTGTGTTTGTAACATTTTATCACCAGACGAGACCAAAATTCAGCGATTCCCCATCTCAGCCAGAAAGCAGGTAGAACAAGTTTTTGTGGTGCCTTTCAGCTGCCTACCGGGGTAGTGTAAAAACTACCAGTAGAACTCGTTTCTAGCACCTTCCCCGGTGGAGTTGTGCATGGGGTGTGTTTGGAACATTTTGTCACCAGCCGAGACCAAAATTCAGCGTCTCCACATCTCAGCCCAGAAAGCAGGTAGAACATCTTTTCTGGTGCCTTTCAGCTGCCTACCGGGGTAGTGTAAAAACTACCAAGAGAATTCCTTTCTGGCACTTTCCATGGTGGAGTTGTGCATGGGGTGTGTATGGAACATTTTGTCAGGAGCCGAGACCAAATTCAGCGATTCCCCCATCTCAGCCCAGAAAGCAGGTAGAACAAGTTTTGTGGTGCCTTTCAGCTGTCTACAGGGGTAGTGTAAAAACTACCAAGAGAACTCGTTTCTGGCACCTTCCGCGGTGGAGTTGTACATGGGGTGTGTTTGGAACATTTTGTCAGGAGCCGAGACCAAAATTCAGCGATTCCCCATCTCAGCCCAGAAAGCAGGTAGAACAAGTTTTGTGGTGCCTTTCAGCTGCCTACCGGGGTAGTGTAAAAAGTACCAGTAGAACTCGTTTCTGGCACTTCCGCGGTGGAGTTGTGCATGGGGTGAGTTTGGACATTTTGTCCTCCAGCTGAGACCAAAATTCAGCCATTCCCCATCTCAGCCCAGAAAGCAGGTAGAACAACTTTTGTGGTGCCTTTCAGCTGCCTACCGGGGTAGTGTTAAAACTACTAAGAGAACTCGTTTCTGGCACCTTCCACGGTGGAGTTGTGCATGGGGTGTGTTTGGAACATTTTGTCAGGAGCCGAGTCCAAAATTCATTGTTTCCCCATCTCAGCCAGAAAGCAGGTAGAACAAGTTTTGTGGTGCCTTTCAGCTGCCTACCGGGGTAGTGTAAAAAGTACCAGTAGTACTCGTTTCTGGCACCTTCCCCGGTGGAGTTGTGCATGGGGTGTGTTTGGAACATTTTGTCACCAGCCGAGACCAAAATTCAGCGATTCCCCATCTCAGCCCAGAAAGCAGGTAGAACAAGTTTTGTGGTGCCTTTCAGCTGTCTACAGGGGTAGTGTAAAAACTACCAAACAGAACTCGTTTTTGGCACTTTCCCCCGTGGAGTTGTGCATGGGGTGTGTTTGGAACATTTTGTCACCAGCCGAGACCAAAATTCAGCCATTCCCCATCTCAGCCCAGAAAGCAGGTAGAACAAGTTTTGTGGTGCCTTTCAGCTGCCTACCGGGGTAGTGTAAAAACTACCAAGAGAACTCGTTTCTGGCACTTCCCCGGTGGAGTTGTGCATGGAGTGTGTTTGGAACATTTTGTCTCCAGCTGAGACCAAAATTCAGCCATTCCCCATCTCAGCCCAGAAAGCAGGTAGAACAAGTTTTGTGTGACGTTCAGCTGTCTACAGGGGTAGTGTAAAAAGTACCAGTAGAACTCCTTTCTGGCACTTTCCCCGGTGGAGTTGTGCATGGGGTGTGTTTGGAACATTTTGTCAGGAGCCGAGACCAAAATTCAGCGATTCCCCATCTCAGCCCAGAAAGCAGGTAGAACAAGTTTTGTGGTGCCTTTCAGCTGCCTACCAGGTAGTGTAAAAACTACCAACAGAACTCGTTTTCTGGCACCTTCCGCGTGGAGTTGTGCATGGGGTGTGTTTGGAACATTTTGTCACCAGCTGAGGCCAAATTCAGCGTTTCCCCATCTCAGTCCAGAAAGCAGTAGAACATGTTTTGTGGTGCCTTTCAGCTGCCTACCGGGGTAGTGTAAAAACTACCAACAGAACTCCTTTCTGGCACCTCCCCCGGTGGAGTTGTGCATGGGGTGTGTTTGGAACATTTTGTCTCCAGCTGAGACCAAAATTCAGCCATTCCCCATCTCAGCCCAGAAAGCAGGTAGAACATCTTTTGTGGTGACTTTCAGCTGCCTACCGGGGTACTATAAAAACTACCAACAGAAACTCGTTTCTGGCACCTTCCGCGGTGGAGTTGTGCATGGGGTGTGTTTGGAACATTTTGTCACCAGCCGAGTCCAAAATTCAGCGATTCCCCATCTCAGCCCAGAAAGCAGGTAGAACAAGTTTTGTGGTGCCTTTCAGCTGTCTACCGGGTAGTGTAAAAACTACCAACAGAACTCGTTTCTGGCACCTTCCGCGGTGGAGTTGTGCATGGGGTGTGTTTGGAACATTTTGTCACCAGCCGAGTCCAAAATTCAGCGATTCCCCATCTCAGCCCAGAAAGCAGGTAGAAGAAGTTTGTGGTGCCTTTCAGCTGTCTACCGGGGTAGTGTAAAAACTACCAGTAGAACTCGTTTCTGGCACCTTCCCCGGTGGAGTTGTGCATGGGGTGTGTTTTGGAACATTTGTCACCAGCCGAGACCAAAATTCAGCGTCTCCACATCTCAGCCCAGAAAGCAGGTAGAACATCTTTTGTGGTGCCTTTCAGCTGCCTACCGGGGTAGTGTAAAAACTACCAAGAGAACTCCTTTCTGGCACTTTCCCCGGTGGAGTTGTGCATGGGTGTGTATGGAACATTTTGTCAGGAGCCGAGACCAAAATTCAGCGATTCCCCATCTCAGCCAGAAAGCAGGTAGAACAAGTTTTGTGGTGCCTTTCAGCTGTCTACAGGGGTAGTGTAAAAACTACCAAGAGAACTCGTTTCTGGCACCTTCCGCGGTGGAGTTGTGCATGGGGTGTGTTTGGAACATTTTGTCACCAGCCGAGACCAAAATTCAGCGATTCCCCATCTCAGCCCAGAAAGCAGTAGAACAAGTTTTGTGGTGCCTTTCAGCTGCCTACCGGGGTAGTGTAAAAACTACCAAGAGAACTCGTTTCTGGCACCTTCCCCGGTGGAGTTGTGCATGGGGTGTGTTTGGAACATTTTGTCACCAGCCGAGACCAAAATTCAGCGATTCCCCATCTCAGCCCAGAAAACAGGTAGAACATCTTTTGTGGTGCCTTTCAGCCTGCCTACTGGGGTAGTGTAAAAAGTACCAGTGGAACTCGTTTCTGGCACCTTCCCCGGTGGAGTTGTGCATGGGTGTGTTTGGAACATTTTGTCTCCAGATGAGACCAAAATTCAGCCATTCCCCATCTCAGCCCAGAAAGCAGGTAGAACAACTTTTGTGGTGCCTTTCAGCTGCCTACCGGGGTAGTGTTAAAAACTACTAAGAGAACTCCTTTCTGGCACCTTCCACGGTGGAGTTGTGCATGGGGTGTGTTTGGAACATTTTGTCAGGAGCCGAGACCAAAATTCAGCGGTTCCCCATCTCAGCCCAGAAAGCAGGTAGAACAAGTTTTGTGTGCCTTTCAGCTGCCTACCGGGGTAGTGTAAAAAGTACCAGTAGTACTCGTTTCTGGCACCTTCCGCGGTGGAGTTGTGCATGGGGTGTGTTTGGAACATTTTGTCACCAGCCGAGACCAAAATTCAGCGATTCCCCATCTCAGCCCAGAAAGCAGGTAGAACAAGTTTTGTGGTGCCTTTCAGCTGTCTACAGGGGTAGTGTAAAAACTACCAACAGAACTCGTTTCTGGCACTTTCCCTGGTGGAGTTGTGCATGGGGTGTGTATGGAACATTTTGTCAGGAGCCGAGACCAAAATTCAGCGATTCCCCATCTCAGCCCAGAAAGCAGGTAGAACAAGTTTTGTGGTGCCTTTCAGCTGTCTACAGGGGTAGTGTAAAAACTACCAAGAGAACTCGTTTCTGGCACCTTCCGCGGTGGAGTTGTGCATGGGGTGTGTTTGGAACATTTTGTCACCAGCCGAGACCAAAATTCAGCGATTCCCCATCTCAGCCCAGAAAGCAGGTAGAACAAGTTTTGTGGTGCCTTTCAGCTGCCTACCGGGGTAGTGTAAAAACTACCAAGAGAACTCGTTTCTGGCACCTTCCGCGGTGGAGTTGTGCATGGGGTGTGTTTGGAACATTTTGTCTCCAGCTGAGAACCAAAATTCAGCCATTCCCCATCTCAGCCCAGAAAGCAGGTAGAACAACTTTTGTGGTGCCTTTCAGCTGCCTACCGGGGTAGTGTTAAAACTACTAAGAGAACTCGTTTCTGGCACCTTCCACGGTGGAGTTGTGCATGGGGTGTGTTTGGAACATTTTGTCAGGAGCCGAGTCCAAAATTCATTGTTTCCCCATCTCAGCCCAGAAAGCAGGTAGAACAAGTTTTGTGGTGCCTTTCAGCTGCCTACCGGGGTAGTGTAAAAAGTACCAGTAGTACTCGTTTCTGGCACCTTCCCCCGGTGGAGTTGTGCATGGGGTGTGTTTGGAACATTTTGTCACCAGCCGAGACCAAAATTCAGCGATTCCCATCTCAGCCCAGAAAGCAGGTAGAACAAGTTTTGTGTGCCTTTCAGCTGCCTACCAGGGTAGTGTAAAAACTACCAACAGAACTCGTTTCTGGCACCTTCCGCGGTGGAGTTGTGCATGGGGGTGTGTTTGGAACATTTTGTCACCAGCTGAGGCCAAAATTCAGCCATTCCCCATCTCAGCCCAGAAAGCAGGTATAAACAAGTTTTGTGGTGCCTTTCAGCTGCCTACCGGGGTAGTGTAAAAAACTACCAACAGAACTCCTTTCTGCACCTCCCCCGGTGGAGTTGTGCATGGGGTGTGTTTGGAACATTTTGTCTCCAGCTGAGACCAAAATTCAGCCATTCCCCATCTCAGCCCAGAAAGCAGGTAGAAGAAGTTTTGTGGTGCCTTTCAGCTGTCTACCGGGGTAGTGTAAAAACTACCAACAGAACTCGTTTCTGGCACCTTCCGCGGTGAGTTGTGCATGGGGTGTGTTTGGAACATTTTGTCACCAGCCGAGTCCAAAATTCAGCGATTCCCCATCTCAGCCAGAAAGCAGGTAGAAGAAGTTTTGTGGTGCCTTTCAGCTGTCTACCGGGGTAGTGTAAAAACTACCAGTAGAACTCGTTTCTGGCACCTTCCCCGGTGGAGTTGTGCATGGGGTGTGGTTTGGAACATTTTGTCACCAGCCGAGACCAAAATTCAGCGTCTCCACATCTCAGCCCAGAAAGCAGGTAGAACATCTTTTGTGGTGCCTTTCAGACTGCCTACCGGGGTAGTGTAAAAACTACCAAGAGAACTCCTTTCTGGCACTTTCCCCGGTGGAGTTGTGCATGGGGTGTGTATGGAACATTTTGTCAGGAGCCGAGACCAAAATTCAGCGATTCCCCATCTCAGCCCAGAAAGCAGGTAGAACAAGTTTTGTGGTGCCTTTCAGCTGTCTACAGGGGTAGTGTAAAAACTACCAAGAGAACTCGTTTCTGGCACCTTCCGCGGTGGAGTTGTGCATGGGGTGTGTTTGGAACATTTTGTCACCAGCCGAGACCAAAATTCAGCGATTCCCCATCTCAGCCCAGAAAGCAGGTAGAACAAGTTTTGTGGTGCCTTTCAGCTGCCTACCGGGGTAGTGTAAAAACTACCAAGAGAACTCGTTTCTGGCACCTTCCCCGGTGGAGTTGTGCATGGGTGTGTTTGGAACATTTTGTCACCAGCCGAGACCAAAATTCAGCCATTCCCCATCTCAGCCCAGAAAGCAGGTAGAACAAGTTTTGTGGTGCCTTTCAGCTGTCTACAGGGGTAGTGTAAAAACTACCAGTGGAACTCGTTTCTGGCACCTTCCCCGGTGGAGTTGTGCATGGGGTGTGTTTGGAACATTTTGTCTCCAGATGAGACCAAAATTCAGCCATTCCCCATCTCAGCCCAGAAAGCAGGTAGAACAACTTTGTGGTGCCTTTCAGCTGCCTTACCCGGGGTAGTGTTAAAACTACTAAGAGAACTCCTTTCTGGCACCTTCCACGGTGGAGTTGTCATGGGGTGTGTTTGGAAAATTTTGTCACCAAGCCGAGACCAAAATTCAGCCATTCCCCATCTCAGCCCAGAAAGCAGGTAGAACAAGTTTTGTGGTGCCTTTCAGCTGCCTACCGGGGTAGTGTAAAAAGTACCAGTAGTACTCGTTTCTGGCACCTTCCGCGGTGGAGTGTGCATGGGGTGTGTTTGGAACATTTTGTCACCAGCCGAGACCAAAATTCAGCGATTCCCCATCTCAGCCCAGAAAGCAGGTAGAACAAGTTTTGTGGTGCCTTTCAGCTGTCTACAGGGGTAGTGTAAAAACTACCAACAGAACTCGTTTCTGGCACTTTCCCTGGTGGAGTTGTGCATGGGGTGTGTATGGAACATTTTGTCAGGAGCCGAGACCAAAATTCAGCGATTCCCCATCTCAGCCCAGAAAGCAGTAGAACAAGTTTTGTGGTGCCTTTCAGCTGTCTACAGGGGTAGTGTAAAAACTACCAGTAGAACTCCTTTCTGGCACTTTCCCCGGTGAGTTGTGCATGGGGTGTGTTTGGAACATTTTGTCACCAGCCGAGACCAAAATTCAGCGATTCCCCATCTCAGCCCAGAAAGCAGGTAGAACAAGTTTTGTGGTGCCTTTCAGCTGCCTACGGGGGTAGTGTAAAAACTACCAGTAGAACTCGTTCTGGCACCTTCCGCGGTGGAGTTGGTGCATGGGGTGTGTTTGGAACATTTTGTCTCCAGCTGAGACCAAAATTCAGCCATTCCCCATCTCAGCCCAGAAAGCAGGTAGAACAACTTTTGTGGTGCCTTTCAGCTGCCTACCGGGGTAGTGTTAAAACTACTAAGAGAACTCGTTTCTGGCACCTTCCACGGTGGAGTTGTGCATGGGGTGTGTTTGGAACATTTTGTCAGGAGCCGAGTCCAAAATTCATTGTTTCCCCATCTCAGCCCAGAAAGCAGGTAGAACAAGTTTTGTGGTGCCTTTCAGCTGCCTACCGGGTAGTGTAAAAAGTACCAGTAGTACTCGTTTCTGGCACCTTCCCCGGTGGAGTTGTGCATGGGGTGTGTTTGGAACATTTTGTCACCAGCCGAGACCAAAATTCAGCGATTCCCCATCTCAGCCCAGAAAGCAGGTAGAACAAGTTTTGTGGTGCCGTTCAGCTGTCTACAGGGGTAGTGTAAAAAGTACCAGTAGAACTCGTTTCTGGCACTTTCCCCGGTGGAGTTGTGCATGGGGTGTGTTTGTAACATTTTGTCACCAGCCGAGACCAAATTCAGCGATTCCCCATCTCAGCCCAGAAAGCAGGTAGAACAAGTTTTGTGGTGCCTTTCAGCTGTCTACCGGGGTAGTGTAAAAACTACTAACAGAACTCGTTTCTGGCACGTTCCCCGGTGGAGTTGTGCATGGGGTGTGTTTGGAACATTTTGTCTCCAGCCGAGACCAAAATTCAGCGATTCCCCATCTCAGCCCAGAAAGCAGGTAGAACAAGTTTTGTGGTGCCTTTCAGCTGTCTACAAGGGGTAGTGTAAAAACTACCAACAGAACTCGTTTCTGGCACTTTCCCTGGTGGAGTTGTGCATGGGGTGTGTATGGAACATTTTGTCAGGAGCCGAGACCAAAATTCAGCGATTCCCCATCTCAGCCCAGAAAGCAGGTAGAACAAGTTTTGTGGTGCCTTTCAGCTGTCTACAGGGGTAGTGTAAAAACTACCAAGAGAACTCCTTTCTGGCACCTTCCCGGTGGAGTTGTGCATGGGGTGTGTTTGGAACATTTTGTCACCAGCCGAGACCAAAATTCAGCGATTCCCCATCTCAGCCAGAAAGCAGGTAGAACAAGTTTTGTGGTGCCTTTCAGCTGCCTACCGGGGTAGTGTAAAAACTACCAAGAGAACTCGTTTCTGGCACCTTCCGCGGTGGAGTTGTGCATGGGGTGTGTTGGAACATTTTGTCTCCAGCTGAGACCAAAATTCAGCCATTCCCCATCTCAGCCCAGAAAGCAGGTAGAACAACTTTTGTGGTGCCTTTCAGCTGCCTACCGGGGGTAGTGTTAAAACTACTAAGAGAACTCGTTTCTGGCACCTTCCACGGTGGAGTTGTGCATGGGGTGTGTTTGGAACATTTTGTCAGGAGCCGAGTCCAAAATTCATTGTTTCCCCATCTCAGCCCAGAAAGCAGGTAGAACAAGTTTTGTGGTGCCTTTCAGCTGCCTACCGGGGTAGTGTAAAAAGTACCAGTAGTACTCGTTTCTGGCACCTTCCCGGTGGAGTTGTGCATGGGGTGTGTTTGGAACATTTTGTCACCAGCCGAGACCAAAATTCAGCGATTCCCCATCTCAGCCCAGAAAGCAGGTAGAACAAGTTTTGTGGTGCCTTTCAGCTGCCTACCGGGGTAGTGTAAAAACTACCAACAGAACTCCTTTCTGGCACCTCCCCCGGTGGAGTTGTGCATGGGGTGTGTTTGGAACATTTTGTCTCCAGCTGAGACCAAAATTCAGCCATTCCCCATCTCAGCCCAGAAAGCAGGTAGAAGAAGTTTTTGTGGTGCCTTTCAGCTGTCTACCGGGGTAGTGTAAAAACTACCAACAGAACTCGTTTCTGGCACCTTCCGCGGTGGAGTTGTGCATGGGGTGTGTTTGGAACATTTTGTCACCAGCCGAGTCCAAAATTCAGCGATTCCCCATCTCAGCCCAGAAAGCAGGTAGAAGAAGTTTTGTGGTGCCTTTCAGCTGTCTACCGGGGTAGTGTAAAAAGTACCAAGAGAACTCCTTTCTGGCACCTTCCGCAGTGGAGTTGTGCATGGGGTGTGTTTGGAACATTTTGTCACCAGCCGAGACCAAAATTCAGCGTCTCCACATCTCAGCCCAGAAAGCAGGTAGAACATCTTTTGTGTGTGCCTTTCAGCTGCCTACCGGGGTAGTGTAAAAACTACCAAGAGAACTCCTTTCTGGCACTTTCCCCGGTGGAGTTGTGCATGGGGTGTGTATGGAACATTTTGTCAGGAGCCGAGACCAAAATTCAGCGATTCCCCATCTCAGCCCAGAAAGCAGGTAGAACAAGTTTTGTGGTGCCTTTCAGCTGTCTACAGGGGTAGTGTAAAAACTACCAAGAGAACTCGTTTCTGGCACCTTCCGCGGTGGAGTTGTGCATGGGGTGTGTTTGGAACATTTGTCACCAGCCGAGACCCAAAATTCAGCGATTCCCCATCTCAGCCCAGAAAGCAGGTAGAACAAGTTTTGTGGTGCCTTTCAGCTGCCTACCGGGGTAGTGTAAAAACTACCAAGAGAACTCGTTTCTGGCACCTTCCCGGTGGAGTTGTGCATGGGGTGTGTTTGGAACATTTTGTCACCAGCCGAGACCAAAATTCAGCCATTCCCATCTCAGCCCAGAAAGCAGGTAGAACATCTTTTGTGGTGCCTTTCAGCTGCCTACTGGGGTAGTGTAAAAAGTACCAGTGGAACTCGTTTCTGGCACCTTCCCCGGTGGAGTTGTGCATGGGGTGTGTTTGGAACATTTTGTCTCCAGATGAGACCAAAATTCAGCCATTCCCCATCTCAGCCCAGAAAGCAGGTAGAACAACTTTTGTGGTGCCTTTCAGCTGCCTACCGGGGTAGTGTTAAAACTACTAGAGAACTCCTTTCTGGCACCTTCCACGGTGGAGTTGTGCATGGGGTGTGTTTGGAACATTTTGTCACCAGCCGAGACCAAATTCAGCCATTCCCCATCTCAGCCCAGAAAGCAGGTAGAACAAGTTTTGTGGTGCCTTTCAGCTGCCTACCGGGTAGTGTAAAAAGTACCAGTAGTACTCCGTTTCTGGCACCTTCCGCGGTGGAGTTGTGCATGGGGTGTGTTTGGAACATTTTGTCACCAGCCGAGACCAAAATTCAGCGATTCCCCATCTCAGCCCAGAAGCAGGTAGAACAAGTTTTGTGGTGCCTTTCAGCTGTCTACAGGGTAGTGTAAAAACTACCAACAGAACTCGTTTCTGGCACTTTCCCTGGTGGAGTTGTGCATGGGGTGTGTATGGAACATTTTGTCAGGAGCCGAGACCAAAATTCAGCGATTCCCCATCTCAGCCCAGAAAGCAGGTAGAACAAGTTTTGTGGTGCCTTTCAGCTGTCTACCGGGGTAGTGTAAAAACTACTAACAGAACTCGTTTCTGGCACGTTCCCCGGTGGAGTTGTGCATGGGGTGTGTTTGGAACATTTTGTCTCCAGCTGAGACCAAAATTCAGCGTTTCCCATCTCAGCCCAGAAAGCAGGTAGAACAAGTTTTGTGGTGACGTTCAGCTGTCTACAGGGGTAGTGTAAAAAGTACCAGTAGAACTCCTTTCTGGCACTTTCCCCGGTGGAGTTGTGCATGGGGTGTGTTTTGAACATTTTGTCAGGAGCCGAGACCAAAATTCAGCGATTCCCCATCTCAGCCCAGAAAGCAGGTAGAACAAGTTTTGTGGTGCCTTTCAGCTGTCTACAGGGGTAGTGTAAAAACTACCAACAGAACTCGTTTCTGGCACCTTCCGCGGTGGAGTTGTGCATGGGGTGTGTTTGGAACATTTTGTCACCAGCTGAGGCCAAAATTCAGCCATTCCCCATCTCAGCCCAGAAAGCAGGTAGAACATGTTTTGTGGTGCCTTTCAGCTGCCTACCGGGGTAGTGTAAAAACTACCAACAGAACTCCTTTCTGGCACCTCCCCCGGTGGAGTTGTGCATGGGTGTGTTTGGAACATTTTGTCTCCAGCTGAGACCAAAATTCAGCCATTCCCCATCTCAGCCCAGAAAGCAGGTAGAACATCTTTTGTGGTGACTTTCAGCTGCCTACCGGGGTACTATAAAAAACTACCAACAGAACTCGTTTCTGGCACCTTCCGCGGTGGAGTTGTGCATGGGTGTGTTTGGAACATTTTGTCACCAAGCCGAGTCCAAAATTCAGCGATTCCCCATCTCAGCCCAGAAAGCAGGTAGAAGAAGTTTTGTGGTGCCTTTCAGCTGTCTACCGGGGTAGTGTAAAAACTACCAACAGAACTCGTTTCTGGCACTTCCGCGGTGGAGTTGTGCATGGGGTGTGTTTGGAACATTTTGTCACCAGCCTAGTCCAAAATTCAGCGATTCCCCATCTCAGCCCAGAAAGCAGGTAGAAGAAGTTTTGTGGTGCCTTTCAGCTGTCTACCGGGGTAGTGTAAAAAACTACCAGTAGAACTCGTTTCTGGCACCTTCCCCGGTGGAGTTGTGCATGGGGTGTGTTTGGAACATTTTGTCACCAGCCGAGACCAAAATTCAGCGTCTCCACATCTCAGCCCAGAAAGCAGGTAGAACATCTTTTGTGGTGCCTTTCAGCTGCCTACCGGGGTAGTGTAAAAACTACCAAGAGAACTCCTTTCTGGCACTTTCCCCGGTGGAGTTGTGCATGGGGTGTGTATGGAACATTTTGTCAGGAGCCGAGACCAAAATTCAGCGATTCCCCATCTCAGCCCAGAAAGCAGGTAGAACAAGTTTTGTGGTGCCTTTCAGCTGTCTACAGGGGTAGTGTAAAAACTACCAAGAGAACTCGTTTCTGGCACCTTCCGCGGTGGAGTTGTGCATGGGGTGTGTTTGGAACATTTTGTCACCAGCCGAGACCAAAATTCAGCGATTCCCCATCTCAGCCCAGAAAGCAGGTAGAACAAGTTTTGTGGTGCCTTTCAGCTGCCTACCGGGGTAGTGTAAAAACTACCAAGAGAACTCGTTTCTGGCACCTTCCCCGGTGGAGTTGTGCATGGGGTGTGTTTGGAACATTTTGTCACCAGCCGAGACCAAAATTCAGCGATTCCCCATCTCAGCCCAGAAAGCAGGTAGAACATCTTTTGTGGTGCCTTTCAGCTGCCTACTGGGGTAGTGTAAAAAGTACCAGTGGAACTCGTTTCTGGCACCTTCCCCGGTGGAGTTGTGCATGGGGTGTGTTTGGAACATTTTGTCTCCAGATGAGACCAAAATTCAGCGGTTCCCCATCTCAGCCCAGAAAGCAGGTAGAACAACTTTTGTGGTGCCTTTCAGCTGCCTACCGGGGTAGTGTTAAAACTACTAAGAGAACTCCTTTCTGGCACCTTCCACGGTGGAGTTGTGCATGGGGTGTGTTTGGAACATTTTGTCAGGAGCCGAGACCAAAATTCAGCGGTTCCCCATCTCAGCCCAGAAAGCAGGTAGAACAAGTTTTGTGGTGCCTTTCAGCTGCCTACCGGGCTAGTGTAAAAAGTACCAGTAGTACTCGTTTCTGGCACCTTCCGCGGTGGAGTTGTGCATGGGGTGTGTTTGGAACATTTTGTCACCAGCCGAGACCAAAATTCAGCGATTCCCCATCTCAGCCCAGAAAGCAGGTAGAACAAGTTTTGTGGTGCCTTTCAGCTGCCTACCGGGGTAGTGTAAAAAGTACCAGTAGTACTCGTTTCTGGCACCTTCCGCGGTGGAGTTGTGCATGGGGTGTGTTTGGAACATTTTGTCACCAGCCGAGACCAAAATTCAGCGATTCCCCATCTCAGCCCAGAAAGCAGGTAGAACAAGTTTTGTGGTGCCTTTCAGCTGCCTACCGGGGGTAGTGTAAAAACTACCAGTAGAACTCGTTTCTGGCACCTTCCGCGGTGGAGTTGTGCATGGGGTGTGTTTGGAACATTTTGTCTCCAGCTGAGACCAAAATTCAGCCATTCCCCATCTCAGCCCAGAAAGCAGGTAGAACAACTTTTGTGGTGCCTTTCAGCTGCCTACCGGGGTAGTGTTAAAACTACTAAGAGAACTCGTTTCTGGCACCTTCCACGGTGGAGTTGTGCATGGGGTGTGTTTGGAACATTTTGTCAGGAGCCGAGTCCAAAATTCATTGTTTCCCCATCTCAGCCCAGAAAGCAGGTAGAACAAGTTTTGTGGTGCCTTTCAGCTGCCTACCGGGGTAGTGTAAAAAGTACCAGTAGTACTCGTTTCTGGCACCTTCCCCGGTGGAGTTGTGCATGGGGTGTGTTTGGAACATTTTGTCACCAGCCGAGACCAAAATTCAGCGATTCCCCATCTCAGCCCAGAAAGCAGGTAGAACAAGTTTTGTGGTGCCTTTCAGCTGTCTACAGGGGTAGTGTAAAAACTACCAACAGAACTCGTTTCTGGCACTTTCCCCGGTGGAGTTGTGCATGGGGTGTGTTTGGAACATTTTGTCACCAGCCGAGACCAAAATTCAGCGATTCCCCATCTCAGCCCAGAATGCAGGTAGAACAAGTTTTGTGGTGCCTTTCAGCTGTCTACCGGGGTAGTGTAAAAACTACTAACAGAACTCGTTTCTGGCACGTTCCCCGGTGGAGTTGTGCATGGGGTGTGTTTGGAACATTTTGTCTCCAGCTGAGACCAAAATTCAGCGTTTCCCCATCTCAGCCCAGAAAGCAGGTAGAACAAGTTTTGTGGTGACGTTCAGCTGTCTACAGGGGTAGGTTAAAAAGTACCAGTAGAACTCCTTTCTGGCACTTTCCCCGGTGGAGTTGTGCATGGGGTGTGTTTGGAACATTTTGTCAGGAGCCGAGACCAAAATTCAGCGATTCCCCATCTCAGCCCAGAAAGCAGGTAGAACAAGTTTCGTGGTGCCTTTCAGCTGCCTACCAGGGTAGTGTAAAAACTACCAACAGAACTCGTTTCTGGCACCTTCCGCGGTGGAGTTGTGCATGGGGTGTGTTTGGAACATTTTGTCACCAGCTGAGGCCAAAATTCAGCCATTCCCCATCTCAGCCCAGAAAGCAGGTAGAACATGTTTTGTGGTGCCTTTCAGCTGCCTACCGGGGTAGTGTAAAAACTACCAACAGAACTCCTTTCTGGCACCTCCCCCGGTGGAGTTGTGCATGGGGTGTGTTTGGAACATTTTGTCTCCAGCTGAGACCAAAATTCAGCCATTCCCCATCTCAGCCCAGAAAGCAGGTAGAACATCTTTTGTGGTGCCTTTCAGCTGCCTACTGGGGTAGTGTAAAAAGTACCAGTGGAACTCGTTTCTGGCACCTTCCCCGGTGGAGTTGTGCATGGGGTGTGTTTGGAACATTTTGTCTCCAGATGAGACCAAAATTCAGCCATTCCCCATCTCAGCCCAGAAAGCAGGTAGAACAACTTTTGTGGTGCCTTTCAGCTGCCTACCGGGGTAGTGTTAAAACTACTAAGAGAACTCGTTTCTGGCACCTTCCACGGTGGAGTTGTGCATGGGGTGTGTTTGGAACATTTTGTCAGGAGCCGAGACCAAAATTCAGCGGTTCCCCATCTCAGCCCAGAAAGCAGGTAGAACAAGTTTTGTGGTGCCTTTCAGCTGCCTACCGGGGTAGTGTAAAAACTACCAAGAGAACTCGTTTCTGGCACCTTCCCCGGTGGAGTTGGTCATGGAGTGTGTTTGGAACATTTTGTCTCCAGCTGAGACCAAAATTCAGCCATTCCCCATCTCAGCCCAGAAAGCAGGTAGAACAACTTTTGTGGTGCCTTTCAGCTGTCTACAGGGGTAGTGTAAAAAGTACCAGTAGAACTCCTTTCTGGCACTTTCCCCGGTGGAGTTGTGCATGGGGTGTGTTTGGAACATTTTGTCAGGAGCCGAGACCAAAATTCAGCCATTCCCCATCTCAGCCCAGAAAGCAGGTAGAACATGTTTTGTGGTGCCTTTCAGCTGCCTACCAGGGTAGTGTAAAAACTACTAACAGAACTCGTTTCTGGCACCTTCCGCGGTGGAGTTGTGCATGGGGTGTGTTTGGAACATTTTGTCACCAGCTGAGGCCAAAATTCAGCCATTCCCCATCTCAGCCCAGAAAGCAGGTAGAACATGTTTTGTGGTGCCTTTCAGCTGCCTACCGGGGGTAGTGTAAAAACTACCAACAGAACTCCTTTCTGGCACCTCCCCCGGTGGAGTTGTGCATGGGGTGTGTTTGGAACATTTTGTCTCCAGCTGAGACCAAAATTCAGCCATTCCCCATCTCAGCCCAGAAAGCAGGTAGAACATCTTTTGTGGTGACTTTCAGCTGCCTACCGGGGTACTATAAAAACTACCAACAGAACTCGTTTCTGGCACCTTCCGCGGTGGAGTTGTGCATGGGGTGTGTTTGTAACATTTTATCACCAGACGAGACCAAAATTCAGCGATTCCCCATCTCAGCCCAGAAAGCAGGTAGAACAAGTTTTGTGGTGCCTTTCAGCTGCCTACCGGGGTAGTGTAAAAACTACCAGTAGAACTCGTTTCTGGCACCTTCCCCGGTGGAGTTGTGCATGGGGTGTGTTTGGAACATTTTGTCACCAGCCGAGACCAAAATTCAGCGTCTCCACATCTCAGCCCAGAAAGCAGGTAGAACATCTTTTGTGGTGCCTTTCAGCTGCCTACCGGGGTAGTGTAAAAACTACCAAGAGAACTCCTTTCTGGCACTTTCCCTGGTGGAGTTGTGCATGGGGTGTGTATGGAACATTTTGTCAGGAGCCGAGACCAAAATTCAGCGATTCCCCATCTCAGCCCAGAAAGCAGGTAGAACAAGTTTTGTGGTGCCTTTCAGCTGTCTACAGGGGTAGTGTAAAAACTACCAAGAGAACTCGTTTCTGGCACCTTCCGCGGTGGAGTTGTGCATGGGGTGTGTTTGGAACATTTTGTCACCAGCCGAGACCAAAATTCAGCGATTCCCCATCTCAGCCCAGAAAGCAGGTAGAACAAGTTTTGTGGTGCCTTTCAGCTGCCTACCGGGGTAGTGTAAAAACTACCAACAGAACTCCTTTCTGGCACCTTCCCCGGTGGAGTTGTGCATGGGGTGTGTTTGGAACATTTTGTCACCAGCCGAGACCAAAATTCAGCGATTCCCCATCTCAGCCCAGAAAGCAGGTAGAACAACTTTTGTGGTGCCTTTCAGCTGCCTACTGGGGTAGTGTAAAAAGTACCAGTAGAACTCGTTTCTGGCACCTTCCCCGGTGGAGTTGTGCATGGGGTGTGTTTGGAACATTTTGTCTCCAGCTGAGACCAAAATTCAGCCATTCCCCATCTCAGCCCAGAAAGCAGGTAGAACAACTTTTGTGGTGCCTTTCAGCTGCCTACCGGGGTAGTGTTAAAACTACTAAGAGAACTCCTTTCTGGCACCTTCCACGGTGGAGTTGTGCATGGGGTGTGTTTGGAACATTTTGTCAGGAGCCGAGTCCAAAATTCATTGTTTCCCCATCTCAGCCCAGAAAGCAGGTAGAACAAGTTTTGTGGTGCCTTTCAGCTGCCTACCGGGGGTACTGTAAAAACTACCAAGAGAACTCGTTTCTGGCACCTTCCGCGGTGGAGTTGTGCATGGGGTGTGTTTGGAACATTTTGTCACCAGCCGAGACCAAAATTCAGCCATTCCCCATCTCAGCCCAGAAAGCAGGTAGAACAAGTTTTGTGGTGCCTTTCAGCTGTCTACAGGGGTAGTGTAAAAACTACCAACAGAACTCGTTTCTGGCACTTTCCCCGGTGGAGTTGTGCATGGGGTGTGTTTGTAACATTTTGTCACCAGCCGAGACCAAAATTCAGCCATTCCCCATCTCAGCCCAGAAAGCAGGTAGAACAAGTTTTGTGGTGCCTTTCAGCTGTCTACCGGGGTAGTGTAAAAAGTACCAGTAGAACTCGTTTCTGGCACCTTCCCCGGTGGAGTTGTGCATGGAGTGTGTTTGGAACATTTTGTCTCCAGCTGAGACCAAAATTCAGCCATTCCCCATCTCAGCCCAGAAAGCAGGTAGAACAAGTTTTGTGGTGACGTTCAGCTGTCTACAGGGGTAGTGTAAAAAGTACCAGTAGAACTCCTTTCTGGCACTTTCCCTGGTGGAGTTGTGCATGGGGTGTGTTTGGAACATTTTGTCAGGAGCCGAGACCAAAATTCAGCCATTCCCCATCTCAGCCCAGAAAGCAGGTAGAAGAAGTTTTGTGGTGCCTTTCAGCTGTCTACCGGGGTAGTGTAAAAACTACCAAGAGAACTCCTTTCTGGCACTTTCCCTGGTGGAGTTGTGCATGGGGTGTGTATGGAACATTTTGTCAGGAGCCGAGACCAAAATTCAGCGATTCCCCATCTCAGCCCAGAAAGCAGGTAGAACAAGTTTTGTGGTGCCTTTCAGCTGTCTACAGGGGTAGTGTAAAAACTACCAAAAGAACTCGTTTCTGGCACCTTCCGCGGTGGAGTTGTGCATGGGGTGTGTTTGGAACATTTTGTCACCAGCCGAGACCAAAATTCAGCCATTCCCCATCTCAGCCCAGAAAGCAGGTAGAACAAGTTTTGTGGTGCCTTTCAGCTGCCTACCGGGGTAGTGTAAAAACTACCAAGAGAACTCCTTTCTGGCACCTTCCCCGGTGGAGTTGTGCATGGGGTGTGTTTGGAACATTTTGTCACCAGCCGAGACCAAAATTCAGCGATTCCCCATCTCAGCCCAGAAAGCAGGTAGAACATCTTTTGTGGTGCCTTTCAGCTGCCTACTGGGGTAGTGTAAAAAGTACCAGTAGAACTCGTTTCTGGCACCTTCCCCGGTGGAGTTGTGCATGGGGTGTGTTTGGAACATTTTGTCTCCAGCTGAGACCAAAATTCAGCCATTCCCCATCTCAGCCCAGAAAGCAGGTAGAACAACTTTTGTGGTGCCTTTCAGCTGCCTACCGGGGTAGTGTTAAAACTACTAAGAGAACTCCTTTCTGGCACCTTCCACGGTGGAGTTGTGCATGGGGTGTGTTTGGAACATTTTGTCAGGAGCCGAGTCCAAAATTCATTGTTTCCCCATCTCAGCCCAGAAAGCAGGTAGAACAAGTTTTGTGGTGCCTTTCAGCTGCCTACCGGGGTACTGTAAAAACTACCAAGAGAACTCGTTTCTGGCACCTTCCGCGGTGGAGTTGTGCATGGGGTGTGTTTGGAACATTTTGTCACCAGCCGAGACCAAAATTCAGCCATTCCCCATCTCAGCCCAGAAAGCAGGTAGAACAAGTTTTGTGGTGCCTTTCAGCTGTCTACAGGGGTAGTGTAAAAACTACCAAGAGAACTCGTTTCTGGCACTTTCCCCGGTGGAGTTGTGCATGGGGTGTGTTTGTAACATTTTGTCACGAGCCGAGACCAAAATTCAGCGATTCCCCATCTCAGCCCAGAAAGCAGGTAGAACAAGTTTTGTGGTGCCTTTCAGCTGCCTACCGGGGTAGTGTAAAAACTACCAAGAGAACTCGTTTCTGGCACCTTCCCCGGTGGAGTTGTGCATGGAGTGTGTTTGGAACATTTTGTCTCCAGCTGAGACCAAAATTCAGCCATTCCCCATCTCAGCCCAGAAAGCAGGTAGAACAAGTTTTGTGGTGACGTTCAGCTGTCTACAGGGGTAGTGTAAAAAGTACCAGTAGAACTCCTTTCTGGCACTTTCCCCGGTGGAGTTGTGCATGGGGTGTGTTTGGAACATTTTGTCAGGAGCCGAGACCAAAATTCAGCCATTCCCCATCTCAGCCCAGAAAGCAGGTAGAACATGTTTTGTGGTGCCTTTCAGCTGCCTACCAGGGTAGTGTAAAAACTACTAACAGAACTCGTTTCTGGCACCTTCCGCGGTGGAGTTGTGCATGGGGTGTGTTTGGAACATTTTGTCACCAGCTGAGGCCAAAATTCAGCCATTCCCCATCTCAGCCCAGAAAGCAGGTAGAACATGTTTTGTGGTGCCTTTCAGCTGCCTACCGGGGTAGTGTAAAAACTACCAACAGAACTCCTTTCTGGCACCTTCCCCGGTGGAGTTGTGCATGGGGTGTGTTTGGAACATTTTGTCTCCAGCTGAGACCAAAATTCAGCCATTCCCCATCTCAGCCCAGAAAGCAGGTAGAACAAGTTTTGTGGTGCCTTTCAGCTGTCTACAGGGGTAGTGTAAAAAGTACCAGTAGAACTCCTTTCTGGCACTTTCCCCGGTGGAGTTGTGCATGGGGTGTGTTTGGAACATTTTGTCTCCAGCTGAGACCAAAATTCAGCCATTCCCCATCTCAGCCCAGAAAGCAGGTAGAACAACTTTTGTGGTGCCTTTCAGCTGCCTACCGGGGTAGTGTAAAAACTACCAACAGAACTCGTTTCTGGCACTTTCCCCGGTGGAGTTGTGCATGGGGTGTGTTTGGAACATTTTGTCACCAGCCGAGACCAAAATTCAGCGATTCCCCATCTCAGCTCAGAAAGCAGGTAGAACAAGTTTTGTGGTGCCTTTCAGCTGTCTACCGGGGTAGTGTAAAAACTACCAAGAGAACTCGTTTCTGGCACCTTCCCCGGTGGAGTTGTGCATGGAGTGTGTTTGGAACATTTTGTCACCAGCTGAGACCAAAATTCAGCCATTCCCCATCTCAGCCCAGAAAGCAGGTAGAACAAGTTTTGTGGTGCCTTTCAGCTGTCTACAGGGGTAGTGTAAAAAGTACCAGTAGAACTCCTTTCTGGCACTTTCCCTGGTGGAGTTGTGCATGGGGTGTGTTTGGAACATTTTGTCATGAGCCGAGACCAAAATTCAGCCATTCCCCATCTCAGCCCAGAAAGCAGGTAGAACATGTTTTGTGGTGCCTTTCAGCTGCCTACCGGGGTAGTGTAAAAACTACTAACAGAACTCGTTTCTGGCACCTTCCGCGGTGGAGTTGTGCATGGGGTGTGTTTGGAACATTTTGTCACCAGCTGAGGCCAAAATTCAGCGTCTCCACATCTCAGCCCAGAAAGCAGGTAGAACATGTTTTGTGGTGCCTTTCAGCTGCCTACCGGGGTAGTGTAAAAAGTACCAGTAGAACTCGTTTCTGGCTCTTTCCCCGGTGGAGCTGTGCATGGGGTGTGTTTGGAACATTTTGTCTCCAGCTGAGACCAAAATTCAGCGATTCCCCATCTCAGCCCAGAAAGCAGGTAGAACAAGTTTTGTGGTGCCTTTCAGCTGTCTACCGGGGTAGTGTAAAAACTACCAAGAGAACTCGTTTCTGGCACCTTCCCCGGTGGAGTTGTGCATGGGGTGTGTTTGGAACATTTTGTCACCAGCCGAGGCCAAAATTCAGCGATTCCCCATCTCAGCCCAGAAAGCAGGTAGAACAAGTTTTGTTGTGCCTTTCAGCTGTCTACCGGGGTAGTGTAAAAACTACCAAGAGAACTCGTTTCTGGCACCTTCCCCGGTGGAGTTGTGCATGGGGTGTGTTTGGAACATTTTGTCTCCAGCTGAGACCAAAATTCAGCCATTCCCCATCTCAGCCCAGAAAGCAGGTAGAACAAGTTTTGTGGTGCCTTTCAGCTGCCTACCGGGGTAGTGTAAAAACTACCAAGAGAACTCCTTTCTGGCACTTTCCCCGGTGGAGTTGTGCATGGGGTGTGTTTGGAACATTTTGTCACCAGCCGAGACCAAAATTCAGCCATTCCCCATCTCAGCCCAGAAAGCAGGTAGAACAAGTTTTGTGGTGCCTTTCAGCTGCCTACCGGGGTAGTGTAAAAACTACCAACAGAACTCCTTTCTGGCACCTTCCCCGGTGGAGTTGTGCATGGGGTGTGTTTGGAACATTTTGTCTCCAGCTGAGACCAAAATTCAGCGATTCCCCATCTCAGCCCAGAAAGCAGGTAGAACAAGTTTTGTGGTGCCTTTCAGCTGTCTACAGGGGTAGTGTAAAAACTACCAACAGAACTCGTTTCTGGCACCTTCCGCGGTGGAGTTGTGCATGGGGTGTGTTTGGAACATTTTGTCACCAGCTGAGGCCAAAATTCAGCCATTCCCCATCTCAGCCCAGAAAGCAGGTAGAACATGTTTTGTGGTGCCTTTCAGCTGCCTACCGGGGTAGTGTAAAAACTACCAACAGAACTCCTTTCTGGCACCTCCCCCGGTGGAGTTGTGCATGGGGTGTGTTTGGAACATTTTGTCTCCAGCTGAGACCAAAATTCAGCCATTCCCCATCTCAGCCCAGAAAGCAGGTAGAACATCTTTTGTGGTGACTTTCAGCTGCCTACCGGGGTACTATAAAAACTACCAACAGAACTCGTTTCTGGCACCTTCCGCGGTGGAGTTGTGCATGGGGTGTGTTTGGAACATTTTGTCACCAGCCGAGTCCAAAATTCAGCGATTCCCCATCTCAGCCCAGAAAGCAGGTAGAAGAAGTTTTGTGGTGCCTTTCAGCTGTCTACCGGGGTAGTGTAAAAACTACCAACAGAACTCGTTTCTGGCACCTTCCGCGGTGGAGTTGTGCATGGGGTGTGTTTGGAACATTTTGTCACCAGCCTAGTCCAAAATTCAGCGATTCCCCATCTCAGCCCAGAAAGCAGGTAGAAGAAGTTTTGTGGTGCCTTTCAGCTGTCTACCGGGGTAGTGTAAAAACTACCAGTAGAACTCGTTTCTGGCACCTTCCCCGGTGGAGTTGTGCATGGGGTGTGTTTGGAACATTTTGTCACCAGCCGAGACCAAAATTCAGCGATTCCCCATCTCAGCCCAGAAAGCAGGTAGAACAAGTTTTGTGGTGCCTTTCAGCTGCCTACCGGGGTAGTGTAAAAACTACCAAGAGAACTCGTTTCTGGCACCTTCCCCGGTGGAGTTGTGCATGGGGTGTGTTTGGAACATTTTGTCACCAGCCGAGACCAAAATTCAGCGATTCCCCATCTCAGCCCAGAAAGCAGGTAGAACATCTTTTGTGGTGCCTTTCAGCTGCCTACAGGGGTAGTGTAAAAACTACCAAGAGAACTCGTTTCTGGCACCTTCCCCGGTGGAGTTGTGCATGGGGTGTGTTTGGAACATTTTGTCTCCAGATGAGACCAAAATTCAGCCATTCCCCATCTCAGCCCAGAAAGCAGGTAGAACAACTTTTGTGGTGCCTTTCAGCTGCCTACCGGGGTAGTGTTAAAACTACTAAGAGAACTCCTTTCTGGCACCTTCCACGGTGGAGTTGTGCATGGGGTGTGTTTGGAACATTTTGTCAGGAGCCGAGACCAAAATTCAGCGGTTCCCCATCTCAGCCCAGAAAGCAGGTAGAACAAGTTTTGTGGTGCCTTTCAGCTGCCTACCGGGCTAGTGTAAAAAGTACCAGTAGTACTCGTTTCTGGCACCTTCCGCGGTGGAGTTGTGCATGGGGTGTGTTTGGAACATTTTGTCACCAGCCGAGACCAAAATTCAGCGATTCCCCATCTCAGCCCAGAAAGCAGGTAGAACAAGTTTTGTGGTGCCTTTCAGCTGCCTACCGGGGTAGTGTAAAAAGTACCAGTAGTACTCGTTTCTGGCACCTTCCGCGGTGGAGTTGTGCATGGGGTGTGTTTGGAACATTTTGTCACCAGCCGAGACCAAAATTCAGCGATTCCCCATCTCAGCCCAGAAAGCAGGTAGAACAAGTTTTGTGGTGCCTTTCAGCTGCCTACCGGGGTAGTGTAAAAACTACCAGTAGAACTCGTTTCTGGCACCTTCCGCGGTGGAGTTGTGCATGGGGTGTGTTTGGAACATTTTGTCTCCAGCTGAGACCAAAATTCAGCCATTCCCCATCTCAGCCCAGAAAGCAGGTAGAACAACTTTTGTGGTGCCTTTCAGCTGCCTACCGGGGTAGTGTTAAAACTACTAAGAGAACTCGTTTCTGGCACCTTCCCCGGTGGAGTTGTGCATGGGGTGTGTTTGGAACATTTTGTCACCAGCCGAGACCAAAATTCAGCGATTCCCCATCTCAGCCCAGAATGCAGGTAGAACAAGTTTTGTGGTGCCTTTCAGCTGTCTACCGGGGTAGTGTAAAAACTACTAACAGAACTCGTTTCTGGCACGTTCCCCGGTGGAGTTGTGCATGGGGTGTGTTTGGAACATTTTGTCTCCAGCTGAGACCAAAATTCAGCGTTTCCCCATCTCAGCCCAGAAAGCAGGTAGAACAAGTTTTGTGGTGACGTTCAGCTGTCTACAGGGGTAGGTTAAAAAGTACCAGTAGAACTCCTTTCTGGCACTTTCCCCGGTGGAGTTGTGCATGGGGTGTGTTTGGAACATTTTGTCAGGAGCCGAGACCAAAATTCAGCGATTCCCCATCTCAGCCCAGAAAGCAGGTAGAACAAGTTTTGTGGTGCCTTTCAGCTGCCTACCAGGGTAGTGTAAAAACTACCAACAGAACTCGTTTCTGGCACCTTCCGCGGTGGAGTTGTGCATGGGGTGTGTTTGGAACATTTTGTCACCAGCTGAGGCCAAAATTCAGCCATTCCCCATCTCAGCCCAGAAAGCAGGTAGAACATGTTTTGTGGTGCCTTTCAGCTGCCTACCGGGGTAGTGTAAAAACTACCAACAGAACTCCTTTCTGGCACCTCCCCCGGTGGAGTTGTGCATGGGGTGTGTTTGGAACATTTTGTCTCCAGCTGAGACCAAAATTCAGCCATTCCCCATCTCAGCCCAGAAAGCAGGTAGAACATCTTTTGTGGTGCCTTTCAGCTGCCTACTGGGGTAGTGTAAAAAGTACCAGTGGAACTCGTTTCTGGCACCTTCCCCGGTGGAGTTGTGCATGGGGTGTGTTTGGAACATTTTGTCTCCAGATGAGACCAAAATTCAGCCATTCCCCATCTCAGCCCAGAAAGCAGGTAGAACAACTTTTGTGGTGCCTTTCAGCTGCCTACCGGGGTAGTGTTAAAACTACTAAGAGAACTCCTTTCTGGCACCTTCCACGGTGGAGTTGTGCATGGGGTGTGTTTGGAACATTTTGTCAGGAGCCGAGACCAAAATTCAGCGGTTCCCCATCTCAGCCCAGAAAGCAGGTAGAACAACTTTTGTGGTGCCTTTCAGCTGCCTACCGGGGTAGTGTAAAAACTACCAAGAGAACTCGTTTCTGGCACCTTCCCCGGTGGAGTTGGTCATGGAGTGTGTTTGGAACATTTTGTCTCCAGCTGAGACCAAAATTCAGCCATTCCCCATCTCAGCCCAGAAAGCAGGTAGAACAACTTTTGTGGTGCCTTTCAGCTGTCTACAGGGGTAGTGTAAAAAGTACCAGTAGAACTCCTTTCTGGCACTTTCCCCGGTGGAGTTGTGCATGGGGTGTGTTTGGAACATTTTGTCAGGAGCCGAGACCAAAATTCAGCCATTCCCCATCTCAGCCCAGAAAGCAGGTAGAACATGTTTTGTGGTGCCTTTCAGCTGCCTACCAGGGTAGTGTAAAAACTACTAACAGAACTCGTTTCTGGCACCTTCCGCGGTGGAGTTGTGCATGGGGTGTGTTTGGAACATTTTGTCACCAGCTGAGGCCAAAATTCAGCCATTCCCCATCTCAGCCCAGAAAGCAGGTAGAACATGTTTTGTGGTGCCTTTCAGCTGCCTACCGGGGTAGTGTAAAAACTACCAACAGAACTCCTTTCTGGCACCTCCCCCGGTGGAGTTGTGCATGGGGTGTGTTTGGAACATTTTGTCTCCAGCTGAGACCAAAATTCAGCCATTCCCCATCTCAGCCCAGAAAGCAGGTAGAACATCTTTTGTGGTGACTTTCAGCTGCCTACCGGGGTACTATAAAAACTACCAACAGAACTCGTTTCTGGCACCTTCCCCGGTGGAGTTGTGCATGGGGTGTGTTTGTAACATTTTATCACCAGACGAGACCAAAATTCAGCGATTCCCCATCTCAGCCCAGAAAGCAGGTAGAACAAGTTTTGTGGTGCCTTTCAGCTGCCTACCGGGGTAGTGTAAAAACTACCAGTAGAACTCGTTTCTGGCACCTTCCCCGGTGGAGTTGTGCATGGGGTGTGTTTGGAACATTTTGTCACCAGCCGAGACCAAAATTCAGCGTCTCCACATCTCAGCCCAGAAAGCAGGTAGAACATCTTTTGTGGTGCCTTTCAGCTGCCTACCGGGGTAGTGTAAAAACTACCAAGAGAACTCCTTTCTGGCACTTTCCCTGGTGGAGTTGTGCATGGGGTGTGTATGGAACATTTTGTCAGGAGCCGAGACCAAAATTCAGCGATTCCCCATCTCAGCCCAGAAAGCAGGTAGAACAAGTTTTGTGGTGCCTTTCAGCTGTCTACAGGGGTAGTGTAAAAACTACCAAAAGAACTCGTTTCTGGCACCTTCCGCGGTGGAGTTGTGCATGGGGTGTGTTTGGAACATTTTGTCACCAGCCGAGACCAAAATTCAGCCATTCCCCATCTCAGCCCAGAAAGCAGGTAGAACAAGTTTTGTGGTGCCTTTCAGCTGCCTACCGGGGTAGTGTAAAAACTACCAAGAGAACTCCTTTCTGGCACCTTCCCCGGTGGAGTTGTGCATGGGGTGTGTTTGGAACATTTTGTCACCAGCCGAGACCAAAATTCAGCGATTCCCCATCTCAGCCCAGAAAGCAGGTAGAACATCTTTTGTGGTGCCTTTCAGCTGCCTACTGGGGTAGTGTAAAAAGTACCAGTAGAACTCGTTTCTGGCACCTTCCCCGGTGGAGTTGTGCATGGGGTGTGTTTGGAACATTTTGTCTCCAGCTGAGACCAAAATTCAGCCATTCCCCATCTCAGCCCAGAAAGCAGGTAGAACAACTTTTGTGGTGCCTTTCAGCTGCCTACCGGGGTAGTGTTAAAACTACTAAGAGAACTCCTTTCTGGCACCTTCCACGGTGGAGTTGTGCATGGGGTGTGTTTGGAACATTTTGTCAGGAGCCGAGTCCAAAATTCATTGTTTCCCCATCTCAGCCCAGAAAGCAGGTAGAACAAGTTTTGTGGTGCCTTTCAGCTGTCTACAGGGGTAGTGTAAAAACTACCAAGAGAACTCGTTTCTGGCACCTTCCGCGGTGGAGTTGTGCATGGGGTGTGTTTGGAACATTTTGTCACCAGCCGAGACCAAAATTCAGCGATTCCCCATCTCAGCCCAGAAAGCAGGTAGAACAAGTTTTGTGGTGCCTTTCAGCTGCCTACCGGGGTAGTGTAAAAACTACCAACAGAACTCCTTTCTGGCACCTTCCCCGGTGGAGTTGTGCATGGGGTGTGTTTGGAACATTTTGTCACCAGCCGAGACCAAAATTCAGCGATTCCCCATCTCAGCCCAGAAAGCAGGTAGAACATCTTTTGTGGTGCCTTTCAGCTGCCTACTGGGGTAGTGTAAAAAGTACCAGTAGAACTCGTTTCTGGCACCTTCCCCGGTGGAGTTGTGCATGGGGTGTGTTTGGAACATTTTGTCTCCAGCTGAGACCAAAATTCAGCCATTCCCCATCTCAGCCCAGAAAGCAGGTAGAACAACTTTTGTGGTGCCTTTCAGCTGCCTACCGGGGTAGTGTTAAAACTACTAAGAGAACTCCTTTCTGGCACCTTCCACGGTGGAGTTGTGCATGGGGTGTGTTTGGAACATTTTGTCAGGAGCCGAGTCCAAAATTCATTGTTTCCCCATCTCAGCCCAGAAAGCAGGTAGAACAAGTTTTGTGGTGCCTTTCAGCTGCCTACCGGGGTACTGTAAAAACTACCAAGAGAACTCGTTTCTGGCACCTTCCGCGGTGGAGTTGTGCATGGGGTGTGTTTGGAACATTTTGTCACCAGCCGAGACCAAAATTCAGCCATTCCCCATCTCAGCCCAGAAAGCAGGTAGAACAAGTTTTGTGGTGCCTTTCAGCTGTCTACAGGGGTAGTGTAAAAACTACCAACAGAACTCGTTTCTGGCACTTTCCCCGGTGGAGTTGTGCATGGGGTGTGTTTGGAACATTTTGTCACCAGCCGAGACCAAAATTCAGCCATTCCCCATCTCAGCCCAGAAAGCAGGTAGAACAAGTTTTGTGGTGCCTTTCAGCTGTCTACCGGGGTAGTGTAAAAAGTACCAGTAGAACTCGTTTCTGGCACCTTCCCCGGTGGAGTTGTGCATGGAGTGTGTTTGGAACATTTTGTCTCCAGCTGAGACCAAAATTCAGCCATTCCCCATCTCAGCCCAGAAAGCAGGTAGAACAAGTTTTGTGGTGACGTTCAGCTGTCTACAGGGGTAGTGTAAAAAGTACCAGTAGAACTCCTTTCTGGCACTTTCCCTGGTGGAGTTGTGCATGGGGTGTGTTTGGAACATTTTGTCAGGAGCCGAGACCAAAATTCAGCCATTCCCCATCTCAGCCCAGAAAGCAGGTAGAAGAAGTTTTGTGGTGCCTTTCAGCTGTCTACCGGGGTAGTGTAAAAACTACCAACAGAACTCGTTTCTGGCACCTTCCCCGGTGGAGTTGTGCATGGGGTGTGTTTGGAACATTTTGTCACCAGCCGAGACCAAAATTCAGCGATTCCCCATCTCAGCCCAGAAAGCAGGTAGAACAAGTTTTGTGGTGCCTTTCAGCTGCCTACCGGGGTAGTGTAAAAACTACCAAGAGAACTCCTTTCTGGCACCTTCCCCGGTGGAGTTGTGCATGGGGTGTGTTTGGAACATTTTGTCACCAGCCGAGACCAAAATTCAGCGTCTCCACATCTCAGCCCAGAAAGCAGGTAGAACATGTTTTGTGGTGCCTTTCAGCTGCCTACCGGGGTAGTGTAAAAACTACCAAGAGAACTCCTTTCTGGCACTTTCCCTGGTGGAGTTGTGCATGGGGTGTGTATGGAACATTTTGTCAGGAGCCGAGACCAAAATTCAGCGATTCCCCATCTCAGCCCAGAAAGCAGGTAGAACAAGTTTTGTGGTGCCTTTCAGCTGTCTACAGGGGTAGTGTAAAAACTACCAAAAGAACTCGTTTCTGGCACCTTCCGCGGTGGAGTTGTGCATGGGGTGTGTTTGGAACATTTTGTCACCAGCCGAGACCAAAATTCAGCCATTCCCCATCTCAGCCCAGAAAGCAGGTAGAACAAGTTTTGTGGTGCCTTTCAGCTGCCTACCGGGGTAGTGTAAAAACTACCAAGAGAACTCCTTTCTGGCACCTTCCCCGGTGGAGTTGTGCATGGGGTGTGTTTGGAACATTTTGTCACCAGCCGAGACCAAAATTCAGCGATTCCCCATCTCAGCCCAGAAAGCAGGTAGAACATCTTTTGTGGTGCCTTTCAGCTGCCTACTGGGGTAGTGTAAAAAGTACCAGTAGAACTCGTTTCTGGCACCTTCCCCGGTGGAGTTGTGCATGGGGTGTGTTTGGAACATTTTGTCTCCAGCTGAGACCAAAATTCAGCCATTCCCCATCTCAGCCCAGAAAGCAGGTAGAACAACTTTTGTGGTGCCTTTCAGCTGCCTACCGGGGTAGTGTTAAAACTACTAAGAGAACTCCTTTCTGGCACCTTCCACGGTGGAGTTGTGCATGGGGTGTGTTTGGAACATTTTGTCAGGAGCCGAGTCCAAAATTCATTGTTTCCCCATCTCAGCCCAGAAAGCAGGTAGAACAAGTTTTGTGGTGCCTTTCAGCTGCCTACCGGGGTACTGTAAAAACTACCAAGAGAACTCGTTTCTGGCACCTTCCGCGGTGGAGTTGTGCATGGGGTGTGTTTGGAACATTTTGTCACCAGCCGAGACCAAAATTCAGCCATTCCCCATCTCAGCCCAGAAAGCAGGTAGAACAAGTTTTGTGGTGCCTTTCAGCTGTCTACAGGGGTAGTGTAAAAACTACCAAGAGAACTCGTTTCTGGCACTTTCCCCGGTGGAGTTGTGCATGGGGTGTGTTTGTAACATTTTGTCACGAGCCGAGACCAAAATTCAGCGATTCCCCATCTCAGCCCAGAAAGCAGGTAGAACAAGTTTTGTGGTGCCTTTCAGCTGCCTACCGGGGTAGTGTAAAAACTACCAAGAGAACTCGTTTCTGGCACCTTCCCCGGTGGAGTTGTGCATGGAGTGTGTTTGGAACATTTTGTCTCCAGCTGAGACCAAAATTCAGCCATTCCCCATCTCAGCCCAGAAAGCAGGTAGAACAAGTTTTGTGGTGACGTTCAGCTGTCTACAGGGGTAGTGTAAAAAGTACCAGTAGAACTCCTTTCTGGCACTTTCCCCGGTGGAGTTGTGCATGGGGTGTGTTTGGAACATTTTGTCAGGAGCCGAGACCAAAATTCAGCCATTCCCCATCTCAGCCCAGAAAGCAGGTAGAACATGTTTTGTGGTGCCTTTCAGCTGCCTACCAGGGTAGTGTAAAAACTACTAACAGAACTCGTTTCTGGCACCTTCCGCGGTGGAGTTGTGCATGGGGTGTGTTTGGAACATTTTGTCACCAGCTGAGGCCAAAATTCAGCCATTCCCCATCTCAGCCCAGAAAGCAGGTAGAACAACTTTTGTGGTGCCTTTCAGCTGCCTACCGGGGTAGTGTAAAAACTACCAACAGAACTCCTTTCTGGCACCTTCCCCGGTGGAGTTGTGCATGGGGTGTGTTTGGAACATTTTGTCTCCAGCTGAGACCAAAATTCAGCCATTCCCCATCTCAGCCCAGAAAGCAGGTAGAACAAGTTTTGTGGTGCCTTTCAGCTGTCTACAGGGGTAGTGTAAAAAGTACCAGTAGAACTCCTTTCTGGCACTTTCCCCGGTGGAGTTGTGCATGGGGTGTGTTTGGAACATTTTGTCTCCAGCTGAGACCAAAATTCAGCCATTCCCCATCTCAGCCCAGAAAGCAGGTAGAACAACTTTTGTGGTGCCTTTCAGCTGCCTACCGGGGTAGTGTAAAAACTACCAACAGAACTCGTTTCTGGCACTTTCCCCGGTGGAGTTGTGCATGGGGTGTGTTTGGAACATTTTGTCACCAGCCGAGACCAAAATTCAGCGATTCCCCATCTCAGCTCAGAAAGCAGGTAGAACAAGTTTTGTGGTGCCTTTCAGCTGTCTACCGGGGTAGTGTAAAAACTACCAAGAGAACTCGTTTCTGGCACCTTCCCCGGTGGAGTTGTGCATGGAGTGTGTTTGGAACATTTTGTCACCAGCTGAGACCAAAATTCAGCCATTCCCCATCTCAGCCCAGAAAGCAGGTAGAACAAGTTTTGTGGTGCCTTTCAGCTGTCTACAGGGGTAGTGTAAAAAGTACCAGTAGAACTCCTTTCTGGCACTTTCCCTGGTGGAGTTGTGCATGGGGTGTGTTTGGAACATTTTGTCATGAGCCGAGACCAAAATTCAGCCATTCCCCATCTCAGCCCAGAAAGCAGGTAGAACATGTTTTGTGGTGCCTTTCAGCTGCCTACCGGGGTAGTGTAAAAACTACTAACAGAACTCGTTTCTGGCACCTTCCGTGGTGGAGTTGTGCATGGGGTGTGTTTGGAACATTTTGTCACCAGCTGAGGCCAAAATTCAGCGTCTCCACATCTCAGCCCAGAAAGCAGGTAGAACATGTTTTGTGGTGCCTTTCAGCTGCCTACCGGGGTAGTGTAAAAAGTACCAGTAGAACTCGTTTCTGGCTCTTTCCCCGGTGGAGCTGTGCATGGGGTGTGTTTGGAACATTTTGTCTCCAGCTGAGACCAAAATTCAGCGATTCCCCATCTCAGCCCAGAAAGCAGGTAGAACAAGTTTTGTGGTGCCTTTCAGCTGTCTACCGGGGGTAGTGTAAAAACTACCAAGAGAACTCGTTTCTGGCACCTTCCCCGGTGGAGTTGTGCATGGGGTGTGTTTGGAACATTTTGTCACCAGCCGAGGCCAAAATTCAGCGATTCCCCATCTCAGCCCAGAAAGCAGGTAGAACAAGTTTTGTTGTGCCTTTCAGCTGTCTACCGGGGTAGTGTAAAAACTACCAAGAGAACTCGTTTCTGGCACCTTCCCCGGTGGAGTTGTGCATGGGGTGTGTTTGGAACATTTTGTCTCCAGCTGAGACCAAAATTCAGCCATTCCCCATCTCAGCCCAGAAAGCAGGTAGAACAAGTTTTGTGGTGCCTTTCAGCTGCCTACCGGGGTAGTGTAAAAACTACCAAGAGAACTCCTTTCTGGCACTTTCCCCGGTGGAGTTGTGCATGGGGTGTGTTTGGAACATTTTGTCACCAGCCGAGACCAAAATTCAGCCATTCCCCATCTCAGCCCAGAAAGCAGGTAGAACAAGTTTTGTGGTGCCTTTCAGCTGCCTACCGGGGTAGTGTAAAAACTACCAACAGAACTCCTTTCTGGCACCTTCCCCGGTGGAGTTGTGCATGGGGTGTGTTTGGAACATTTTGTCTCCAGCTGAGACCAAAATTCAGCGATTCCCCATCTCAGCCCAGAAAGCAGGTAGAACATCTTTTGTGGTGCCTTTCAGCTGCCTACTGGGGTAGTGTAAAAAGCACCAGTAGAACTCGTTTCTGGCACTTTCCCCGGTGGAGCTGTGCATGGGGTGTGTTTGGAACATTTTGTCACCAGCCGAGACCAAAATTCAGTGATTCCACATCTCAGCCCAGAAAGCAGGTAGAACAAGTTTTGTGGTGCCTTGCAGCTGTCTACCGGATTAGTGTAAAAAGTACCAGTAGAACTCCTTTCTGGCACCTTCCGCGGTGGAGTTGTGCATGGCGTGTGTTTGGAACATTTTGTCACCAGCCGAGACCAAAATTCAGCCATTCCCCATCTCAGCCCAGAAAGCAGGTAGAACAACTTTTGTGGTGCCTTTCAGCTGTTACCGGGGTAGTGTAAAAACTACCAACAGAACTCCTTTCTGGCACCTTCCCCGGTGGAGTTGTGCATGGGGTGTGTTTGGAACATTTTGTCAGGAGCCGAGTCCAAAATTCAGCGATTCCCCATCTCAGCCCAGAAAGCAGGTAGAACAAGTTTTGTGGTGCCTTTCAGCTGTCTACCGGGGGTAGTGTAAATAGTACCAGTAGAACTCGTTTCTGGCACCTTCCGCGGTGGAGTTGTGCATGGGGTGTGTTTGGAACATTTTGTCATGAGCCGAGTCCAAAATTCAGCGGTTCCCAATCTCAGCCCAGAAAGAAGGTAGAACAACATTTGTGGTGCAGTGTAAAAACTACTAAGAGAACTCCTTTCTGGCACCTTCCACGGTGGAGTTGTGCATGGGGTGTGTTTGGAACATTTTGTCACCAGCCGAGTCCAAAATTCAGCGATTCCCCATCTCAGCCCAGAAAGCAGGTAGAACAACTTTTGTGGTGCCTTTCAGCTGTCTACTGGGGTAGTGTAAAAAGCACCAGTAGAACTCGTTTCTGGCACTTTCCCCGGTGGAGTTGTGCATGGGGTGTGTTTGGAACATTTTGTCACCAGCCGAGACCAAAATTCAGTGATTCCCCATCTCAGCCCAGAAAGCAGGTAGAACAAGTTTTGTGGTGCCTTTCAGCTGCCTACCGGGGTAGTGTAAAAACTACCAACAGAACTCGTTTCTGGCACTTTCCCCGGTGGAGTTGTGCATGGGGTGTGTTTGGAACATTTTGTCACCAGCCGAGACCAAAATTCAGCGATTCCCCATCTCAGCTCAGAAAGCAGGTAGAACAAGTTTTGTGGTGCCTTTCAGCTGTCTACCGGGGTAGTGTAAAAACTACCAAGAGAACTCGTTTCTGGCACCTTCCCCGGTGGAGTTGTGCATGGAGTGTGTTTGGAACATTTTGTCTCCAGCTGAGACCAAAATTCAGCCATTCCCCATCTCAGCCCAGAAAGCAGGTAGAACATCTTTTGTGGTGCCTTTCAGCTGTCTACAGGGGTAGTGTAAAAAGTACCAGTAGAACTCCTTTCTGGCACTTTCCCTGGTGGAGTTGTGCATGGGGTGTGTTTGGAACATTTTGTCAGGAGCCGAGACCAAAATTCAGCCATTCCCCATCTCAGCCCAGAAAGCAGGTAGAACATGTTTTGTGGTGCCTTTCAGCTGCCTACCGGGGTAGTGTAAAAACTACTAACAGAACTCGTTTCTGGCACCTTCCGCGGTGGAGTTGTGCATGGGGTGTGTTTGGAACATTTTGTCACCAGCTGAGGCCAAAATTCAGCGTCCTCCACATCTCAGCCCAGAAAGCAGGTAGAACATCCTTTGTGGTGCCTTTCAGCTGCCTACCGGGGTAGTGTAAAAAGTACCAGTAGAACTCGTTTCTGGCTCTTTCCCCGGTGGAGCTGTGCATGGGGTGTGTTTGGAACATTTTGTCTCCAGCTGAGACCAAAATTCAGCGATTCCCCATCTCAGCCCAGAAAGCAGGTAGAACAAGTTTTGTGGTGCCTTTCAGCTGTCTACCGGGGGTAGTGTAAAAACTACCAAGAGAACTCGTTTCTGGCACCTTCCCCGGTGGAGTTGTGCATGGGGTGTGTTTGGAACATTTTGTCACCAGCCGAGGCCAAAATTCAGCGATTCCCCATCTCAGCCCAGAAAGCAGGTAGAACAAGTTTTGTTGTGCCTTTCAGCTGTCTACCGGGGTAGTGTAAAAACTACTAAGAGAACTCGTTTCTGGCACCTTCCCCGGTGGAGTTGTGCATGGGGTGTGTTTGGAACATTTTGTCTCCAGCTGAGACCAAAATTCAGCCATTCCCCATCTCAGCCCAGAAAGCAGGTAGAACAAGTTTTGTGGTGCCTTTCAGCTGCCTACCGGGGTAGTGTAAAAACTACCAAGAGAACTCCTTTCTGGCACTTTCCCCGGTGGAGTTGTGCATGGGGTGTGTTTGGAACATTTTGTCACCAGCCGAGACCAAAATTCAGCCATTCCCCATCTCAGCCCAGAAAGCAGGTAGAACAAGTTTTGTGGTGCCTTTCAGCTGCCTACCGGGGTAGTGTAAAAACTACCAACAGAACTCCTTTCTGGCACCTTCCCCGGTGGAGTTGTGCATGGGGTGTGTTTGGAACATTTTGTCTCCAGCTGAGACCAAAATTCAGCGATTCCCCATCTCAGCCCAGAAAGCAGGTAGAACATCTTTTGTGGTGCCTTTCAGCTGCCTACTGGGGTAGTGTAAAAAGCACCAGTAGAACTCGTTTCTGGCACTTTCCCCGGTGGAGCTGTGCATGGGGTGTGTTTGGAACATTTTGTCACCAGCCGAGACCAAAATTCAGTGATTCCACATCTCAGCCCAGAAAGCAGGTAGAACAAGTTTTGTGGTGCCTTGCAGCTGTCTACCGGATTAGTGTAAAAAGTACCAGTAGAACTCCTTTCTGGCACCTTCCGCGGTGGAGTTGGTGCATGGCGTGTGTTTGGAACATTTTGTCACCAGCCGAGACCAAAATTCAGCCATTCCCCATCTCAGCCCAGAAAGCAGGTAGAACAACTTTTGTGGTGCCTTTCAGCTGCCTACCGGGGTAGTGTAAAAACTACTAAGAGAACTCCTTTCTGGCACCTTCCCCGGTGGAGTTGTGCATGGGGTGTGTTTGGAACATTTTGTCAGGAGCCGAGTCCAAAATTCAGCGATTCCCCATCTCAGCCCAGAAAGCAGGTAGAACAAGTTTTGTGGTGCCTTTCAGCTGTCTACCGGGGTAGTGTAAATAGTACCAGTAGAACTCGTTTCTGGCACCTTCCGCGGTGGAGTTGTGCATGGGGTGTGTTTGGAACATTTTGTCATGAGCCGAGTCCAAAATTCAGCGGTTCCCAATCTCAGCCCAGAAAGAAGGTAGAACAACATTTGTGGTGCAGTGTAAAAACTACTAAGAGAACTCCTTTCTGGCACCTTCCACGGTGGAGTTGTGCATGGGGTGTGTTTGGAACATTTTGTCACCAGCCGAGTCCAAAATTCAGCGATTCCCCATCTCAGCCCAGAAAGCAGGTAGAACAACTTTTGTGGTGCCTTTCAGCTGTCTACTGGGGTAGTGTAAAAAGCACCAGTAGAACTCGTTTCTGGCACTTTCCCCGGTGGAGTTGTGCATGGGGTGTGTTTGGAACATTTTGTCACCAGCCGAGACCAAAATTCAGTGATTCCCCATCTCAGCCCAGAAAGCAGGTAGAACAAGTTTTGTGGTGCCTTTCAGCTGCCTACCGGGGTAGTGTAAAAACTACTAAGAGAACTCCTTTCTGGCACCTTCCCCGGTGGAGTTGTGCATGGGGTGTGTTTGGAACATTTTGTCAGGAGCCGAGACCAAAATTCAGCCATTCCCCATCTCAGCCCAGAAAGCAGGTAGAACAAGTTTTGTGGTGCCTTTCAGCTGCCTACCGGGGTAGTGTAAAAACTACCAAGAGAAGTCGTTTCTGGCACCTTCCCCGGTGGAGTTGTGCATGGGGTGTGTTTGGAACATTTTGTCAGGAGCCGAGACCAAAATTCAGCCATTCCCCATCTCAGCCCAGAAAGCAGGTAGAACAACTTTTGTGGTGCCTTTCAGCTGTCTACCGGGGTAGTGTAAAAAGTACCAGTAGAACTCGTTTCTGGCACCTTCCGCGGTGGAGTTGTGCATGGGGTGTGTTTGGAACATTTTGTCACCAGCCGAGACCAAAATTCAGCGATTCCCCATCTCAGCCCAGAAAGCAGGTAGAAGAAGTTTTGTGGTGCCTTTCAGCTGTCTACCGGGGTAGTGTAAAAAGTACCAACAGAACTCCTTTCTGGCACCTTCCCCGGTGGAGTTGTGCATGGGGTGTGTTTGGAACATTTTATCACCAGACGAGACCAAAATTCAGCGATTCCCCATCTCAGCCCAGAAAGCAGGTAGAACAAGTTTTGTGGTGCCTTTCAGCTGCCTACCGGGGTAGTGTAAAAACTACCAGTAGAACTCGTTTCTGGCACCTTCCCCGGTGGAGTTGTGCATGGGGTGTGTTTGGAACATTTTGTCACCAGCCGAGACCAAAATTCAGCGTCTCCACATCTCAGCCCAGAAAGCAGGTAGAACATCTTTTGTGGTGCCTTTCAGCTGCCTACCGGGGTAGTGTAAAAACTACCAAGAGAACTCCTTTCTGGCACTTTCCCTGGTGGAGTTGTGCATGGGGTGTGTATGGAACATTTTGTCAGGAGCCGAGACCCAAATTCAGCGATTCCCCATCTCAGCCCAGAAAGCAGGGTAGAACAAGTTTTGTGGTGACTTTCAGCTGCCTACCGGGGTACTGTAAAAACTACCAAGAGAACTCGTTTCTGGCACCTTCCGCGGTGGAGTTGTGCATGGCGTGTGTTTGTAACATTTTGTCACCAGCCGAGTCCAAAATTCAGCCATTCCCCATCTCAGCCCAGAAAGCAGGGTAGAACAACTTTTGTGGTGCCTTTCAGCTGTCTACCGGGGTAGTGTAAAAACTACTAACAGAACTCGTTTCTGGCACCTTCCCCGGTGGAGTTGTGCATGGGGTGTGTTTGGAACATTTTGTCACCAGCCGAGACCAAAATTCAGCGATTCCCCATCTCAGCCCAGAAAGCAGGTAGAACAAGTTTTGTGGTGCCTTTCAGCTGCCTACCGGGGTAGTGTAAAAACTACCAAGAGAACTCGTTCTGGCACCTTCCGCGGTGGAGTTGTGCATGGGGTGTGTTTGGAACATTTTGTCTCCAGCTGAGACCAAAATTCAGCCATTCCCATCTCAGCCCAGAAAGCAGGTAGAACAAGTTTTGTGGTGCCTTTCAGCTGCCTACCGGGGTAGTGTAAAAACTACCAACAGAACTCCTTTCTGGCACCTTCCCCGGTGGAGTTGTGCATGGGGTGTGTTTGGAACATTTTGTCTCCAGCTGAGGCCAAAATTCAGCGATTCCCCATCTCAGCCCAGAAAGCAGGTAGAACATCTTTTGTGGTGCCTTTCAGCTGCCTACTGGGGTAGTGTAAAAAGGACCAGTAGTACTCGTTTCTGGCACCTTCCCCGGTGGAGTTGTGCATGGGGTGTGTTTGGAACATTTTGTCTCCAGCTGAGACCAAAATTCAGCCATTCCCCATCTCAGCCCAGAAAGCAGGTAGAACAACTTTTGTGGTGCCTTTCAGCTGCCTACCGGGGTAGTGTTAAAACTACTAAGAGAACTCCTTTCTGGCACCTTCCACGGTGGAGTTGTGCATGGGGTGTGTTTGGAACATTTTGTCACCAGCCGAGTCCAAAATTCATTGTTTCCCCATCTCAGCCCAGAAAGCAGGTAGAACAAGTTTTGTGGTGCCTTTCAGCTGTCTACCGGGGTAGTGTAAAAAGTACCAGTAGTACTCGTTTCTGGCACCTTCCGCGGTGGAGTTGTGCATGGAGTGTGTTTGGAACATTTTGTCACCAGCCGAGACCAAAATTCAGCGATTCCCCATCTCAGCCCAGAAAGCAGGTAGAACAAGTTTTGTGGTGCCTTTCAGCTGTCTACTGGGGTAGTGTAAAAAGTACCAACAGAACTCGTTTCTGGCACTTTCCCCGGTGGAGTTGTGCATGGGGTGTGTTTGGAACATTTTGTCACCAGCCGAGACCAAAATTCAGCGATTCCCCATCTCAGCCCAGAAAGCAGGTAGAACAAGTTTTGTGGTGCCTTTCAGCTGCCTACCGGGGGTAGTGTAAAAACTACCAAGAGAACTCGTTTCTGGCACCTTCCCCGGTGGAGTTGTGCATGGAGTGTGTTTGGAACATTTTGTCTCCAGCTGAGACCAAAATTCAGCCATTCCCCATCTCAGCCCAGAAAGCAGGTAGAACAACTTTTGTGGTGCCTTTCAGCTGCCTACCGGGGTAGTGTTAAAACTACTAAGAGAACTCCTTTCTGGCACCTTCCACGGTGGAGTTGTGCATGGGGTGTGTTTGGAACATTTTGTCAGGAGCCGAGTCCAAATTCATTGTTTCCCCATCTCAGCCCAGAAAGCAGGTAGAACAAGTTTTGTGGTGCCTTTCAGCTGCCTACCGGGGTACTGTAAAAAACTACCAAGAGAACTCGTTTCTGGCACCTTCCGCGGTGGAGTTGTGCATGGGGTGTGTTTGGAACATTTTGTCACCAGCCGAGACCAAAATTCAGCCATTCCCCATCTCAGCCCAGAAAGCAGGTAGAACAAGTTTTGTGGTGCCTTTCAGCTGTCTACAGGGGTAGTGTAAAAACTACCAACAGAACTCGTTTCTGGCACCTTCCCCGGTGGAGTTGTGCATGGGGTGTGTTTGGAACATTTTGTCACCAGCCGAGACCAAAATTCAGCCATTCCCCATCTCAGCCCAGAAAGCAGGTAGAACAAGTTTTGTGGTGCCTTTCAGCTGCCTACCGGGGTAGTGTAAAAACTACCAAGAGAACTCATTTCTGGCACCTTCCCCGGTGGAGTTGTGCATGGGGTGTGTTTGGAACATTTTGTCTCCAGCTGAGACCAAAATTCAGCCATTCCCCATCTCAGCCCAGAAAGCAGGTAGAACAACTTTTGTGGTGCCTTTCAGCTGCCTACCGGGGTAGTGTTAAAACTACTAAGAGAACTCCTTTCTGGCACCTTCCACGGTGGAGTTGTGCATGGGGTGTGTTTGGAACATTTTGTCACCAGCCGAGTCCAAAATTCATTGTTTCCCCATCTCAGCCCAGAAAGCAGGTAGAACAAGTTTTGTGGTGCCTTTCAGCTGTCTACCGGGGTAGTGTAAAAAGTACCAGTAGTACTCGTTTCTGGCACCTTCCGCAGTGGAGTTGTGCATGGGGTGTGTTTGGAACATTTTGTCACCAGCCGAGACCAAAATTCAGCGATTCCCCATCTCAGCCCAGAAAGCAGGTAGAACAAGTTTTGTGGTGCCTTTCAGCTGTCTACAGGGGTAGTGTAAAAACTACCAACAGAACTCGTTTCTGGCACTTTCCCCGGTGGAGTTGTGCATGGGGTGTGTTTGGAACATTTTGTCACCAGCCGAGACCAAAATTCAGCGATTCCCCATCTCAGCCCAGAAAGCAGGTAGAACAAGTTTTGTGGTGCCTTTCAGCTGCCTACCGGGGTAGTGTAAAAACTACCAAGAGAACTCGTTTCTGGCACCTTCCCCGGTGGAGTTGTGCATGGAGTGTGTTTGGAACATTTTGTCTCCAGCTGAGACCAAAATTCAGCCATTCCCCATCTCAGCCCAGAAAGCAGGTAGAACAACTTTTGTGGTGCCTTTCAGCTGCCTACCGGGGTAGTGTTAAAACTACTAAGAGAACTCCTTTCTGGCACCTTCCACGGTGGAGTTGTGCATGGGGTGTGTTTGGAACATTTTGTCAGGAGCCGAGTCCAAAATTCATTGTTTCCCCATCTCAGCCCAGAAAGCAGGTAGAACAAGTTTTGTGGTGCCTTTCAGCTGCCTACCGGGGTACTGTAAAAACTACCAAGAGAACTCGTTTCTGGCACCTTCCCCGGTGGAGTTGTGCATGGAGTGTGTTTGGAACATTTTGTCTCCAGCTGAGACCAAAATTCAGCCATTCCCCATCTCAGCCCAGAAAGCAGGTAGAACATCTTTTGTGGTGCCTTTCAGCTGCCTACCGGGGTACTGTAAAAACTACCAAGAGAACTCGTTTCTGGCACCTTCCGCGGTGGAGTTGTGCATGGGGTGTGTTTGGAACATTTTGTCACCAGCCGAGACCAAAATTCAGCCATTCCCCATCTCAGCCCAGAAAGCAGGTAGAACAAGTTTTGTGGTGCCTTTCAGCTGTCTACCGGGGTAGTGTAAAGAGTACCAGTAGAACTCATTTTTGACACTTTCCCCGGTGGAGTTGTGCATGGGGTGTGTTTGGAACATTTTGTCACCAGCCGAGACCAAAATTCAGCGATTCCCCATCTCAGCCCAGAAAGCAGGTAGAACAAGTTTTGTGGTGCCTTTCAGCTGCCTACCGGGGTAGTGTAAAAACTACCAAGAGAACTCGTTTCTGGCACCTTCCCCGGTGGAGTTGTGCATGGAGTGTGTTTGGAACATTTTGTCTCCAGCTGAGACCAAAATTCAGCGTTTCCCCATCTCAGCCCAGAAAGCAGGTAGAACAAGTTTTGTGGTGACGTTCAGCTGTCTACAGGGTAGTGTAAAAAGTACCAGTAGAACTCCTTTCTGGCACTTTCCCCGGTGGAGTTGTGCATGGGGTGTGTTTGGAACATTTTGTCAGGAGCCGAGACCAAAATTCAGCCATTCCCCATCTCAGCCCAGAAAGCAGGTAGAACATGTTTTGTGGTGCCTTTCAGCTGCCTACCGGGGGTAGTGTAAAAACTACTAACAGAACTCGTTTCTGGCACCTTCCCCCGGTGGAGTTGTGCATGGGGTGTGTTTGGAACATTTTGTCTCCAGCTGAGACCAAAATTCAGCCATTCCCCATCTCAGCCCAGAAAGCAGGTAGAACAAGTTTTGTGGTGCCTTTCAGCTGTCTACAGGGGTAGTGTAAAAAGTACCAGTAGAACTCGTTTCTGGCACTTTCCCCGGTGGAGTTGTGCATGGGGTGTGTTTGGAACATTTTGTCTCCAGCTGAGACCAAAATTCAGCCATTCCCCATCTCAGCCCAGAAAGCAGGTAGAACATCTTTTTTGTGACTTTCAGCTGCCTACCGGGGTACTATAAAAACTACCAACAGAACTCGTTTCTGGCACCTTTCCTGGTGGAGTTGTGCATGGGGTGTGTTTGGAACATTTTGTCAGGAGCCGAGACCAAAATTCAGCCATTCCCCATCTCAGCCCAGAAAGCAGGTAGAACAAGTTTTGTGGTGCCTTTCAGCTGTCTACCGGGGTAGTGTAAAAAGTACCAACAGAACTCGTTTCTGGCACCTTCCCCATTGGAGTTGTGCATGGGGTGTGTTTGTAACATTTTATCACCAGACGAGACCAAAATTCAGCGATTCCCCATCTCAGCCCAGAAAGCAGGTAGAACAAGTTTTGTGGTGCCTTTCAGCTGCCTACCGGGGTAGTGTAAAAACTACCAGTAGAACTCGTTTCTGGCACCTTCCCCGGTGGAGTTGTGCATGGGGTGTGTTTGGAACATTTTGTCACCAGCCGAGACCAAAATTCAGCGTCTCCACATCTCAGCCCAGAAAGCAGGTAGAACATCTTTTGTGGTGCCTTTCAGCTGCCTACCGGGGTAGTGTAAAAACTACCAAGAGAACTCCTTTCTGGCACTTTCCCCGGTGGAGTTGTGCATGGGGTGTGTATGGAACATTTTGTCAGGAGCCGAGACCCAAATTCAGCGATTCCCCATCTCAGCCCAGAAAGCAGGTAGAACAAGTTTTGTGGTGACTTTCAGCTGCCTACCGGGGTACTGTAAAAACTACCAACAGAACTCGTTTCTGGCACCTTCCGCGGTGGAGTTGTGCATGGGGTGAGTTTGGAACATTTTGTCACCAGCCGAGTCCAAAATTCAGCCATTCCCCATCTCAGCCCAGAAAGCAGGTAGAACAACTTTTGTGGTGCCTTTCAGCTGTCTACCGGGGTAGTGTAAAAACTACCAAGAGAAGTCGTTTCTGGCACCTTCCGCAGTGGAGTTGTGCATGGGGTGTGTTTGGAACATTTTGTCAGGAGCCGAGACCAAAATTCAGCGATTCCCCATCTCAGCCCAGAAAGCAGGTAGAACAAGTTTTGTGGTGCCTTTCAGCTGCCTACCGGGGTAGTGTAAAAACTACCAACAGAACTCCTTTCTGGCACCTTCCCCGGTGGAGTTGTGCATGGGGTGTGTTTGGAACATTTTGTCACCAGCTGAGGCCAAAATTCAGCGATTCCCCATCTCAGCCCAGAAAGCAGGTAGAACATCTTTTGTGGTGCCTTTCAGCTGCCTACTGGGGTAGTGTAAAAAGGACCAGTAGAACTCGTTTCTGGCACCTTCCCCGGTGGAGTTGTGCATGGGTGTGTGTTTGGGAACATTTTGTCTCCAGCTGAGACCAAAATTCAGCCATTCCCCATCTCAGCCCAGAAAGCAGGTAGAACAACTTTTGTGGTGCCTTTCAGCTGCCTACCGGGGGTAGTGTTAAAACTACTAAGAGAACTCCTTTCTGGCACCTTCCACGGTGGAGTTGTGCATGGGGTGTGTTTGGAACATTTTGTCACCAGCCGAGTCCAAAATTCATTGTTTCCCCATCTCAGCCCAGAAAGCAGGTAGAACAAGTTTTGTGGTGCCTTTCAGCTGTCTACCGGGGTAGTGTAAAAACTACCAACAGAACTCGTTTCTGGCACTTTCCCCGGTGGAGTTGTGCATGGGGTGTGTTTGGAACATTTTGTCACCAGCCGAGACCAAAATTCAGCCATTCCCCATCTCAGCCCAGAAAGCAGGTAGAACAAGTTTTGTGGTGCCTTTCAGCTGTCTACAGGGGGTAGTGTAAAAACTACCAACAGAACTCGTTTCTGGCACTTTCCCCGGTGGAGTTGTGCATGGGGTGTGTTTGGAACATTTTGTCACCAGCCGAGACCAAAATTCAGCGATTCCCCATCTCAGCCCAGAAAGCAGGTAGAACAAGTTTTGTGGTGCCTTTCAGCTGCCTACCGGGGTAGTGTAAAAAACTACCAAGAGAACTCGTTTCTGGCACCTTCCCCGGTGGAGTTGTGCATGGAGTGTGTTTGGAACATTTTGTCTCCAGCTGAGACCAAAATTCAGCCATTCCCCATCTCAGCCCAGAAAGCAGGTAGAACAAGTTTTGTGGTGACGTTCAGCTGTCTACAGGGGTAGTGTAAAAAGTACCAGTAGAACTCCTTTCTGGCACTTTCCCCGGTGGAGTTGTGCATGGGGTGTGTTTGGAACATTTTGTCAGGAGCCGAGACCAAAATTCAGCCATTCCCCATCTCAGCCCAGAAAGCAGGTAGAACAACTTTTGTGGTGCCTTTCAGCTGCCTACCAGGGTAGTGTAAAAACTACTAACAGAACTCGTTTCTGGCACCTTCCGCGGTGGAGTTGTGCATGGGGTGTGTTTGGAACATTTTGTCACCAGCTGAGGCCAAAATTCAGCCATTCCCCATCTCAGCCCAGAAAGCAGGTAGAACATGTTTTGTGGTGCCTTTCAGCTGCCTACCGGGGTAGTGTAAAAACTACCAACAGAACTCCTTTCTGGCACCTCCCCCGGTGGAGTTGTGCATGGGGTGTGTTTGGAACATTTTGTCTCCAGCTGAGACCAAAATTCAGCCATTCCCCATCTCAGCCCAGAAAGCAGGTAGAACATCTTTTGTGGTGACTTTCAGCTGCCTACCGGGGTACTATAAAAACTACCAACAGAACTCGTTTCTGGCACCTTCCGCGGTGGAGTTGTGCATGGGGTGTGTTTGGAACATTTTGTCTCCAGCTGAGACCAAAATTCAGCCATTCCCCATCTCAGCCCAGAAAGCAGGTAGAACATCTTTTGTGGTGCCTTTCAGCTGCCTACCGGGGTACTGTAAAAACTACCAAGAGAACTCGTTTCTGGCACCTTCCGCGGTGGGAGTTGTGCATGGGGTGTGTTTGGAACATTTTGTCACCAGCCGAGACCAAAATTCAGCCATTCCCCATCTCAGCCCAGAAAGCAGGTAGAACAAGTTTTGTGGTGCCTTTCAGCTGTCTACCGGGGTAGTGTAAAGAGTACCAGTAGAACTCATTTTTGACACTTTCCCCGGTGGAGTTGTGCATGGGGTGTGTTTGGAACATTTTGTCACCAGCCGAGACCAAAATTCAGCGATTCCCCATCTCAGCCCAGAAAGCAGGTAGAACAAGTTTTGTGGGTGACGTTCAGCTGTCTACAGGGGTAGTGTAAAAAGTACCAGTAGAACTCCTTTCTGGCACTTTCCCCGGTGGAGTTGTGCATGGGGTGTGTTTGGAACATTTTGTCAGGAGCCGAGACCAAAATTCAGCCATTCCCCATCTCAGCCCAGAAAGCAGGTAGAACATGTTTTGTGGTGCCTTTCAGCTGCCTACCGGGGTAGTGTAAAAACTACTAACAGAACTCGTTTCTGGCACCTTCCCCGGTGGAGTTGTGCATGGGGTGTGTTTGGAACATTTTGTCAGGAGCCGAGTCCAAAATTCATTGTTTCCCCATCTCAGCCCAGAGAGCAGGTAGAACAAGTTTTGTGGTGCCTTTCAGCTGTCTACAGGGGTAGTGTAAAAACTACCAACAGAACTCGTTTCTGGCACTTTCCCCGGTGGAGTTGTGCATGGGGTGTGTTTGGAACATTTTGTCACCAGCCGAGACCAAAATTCAGCCATTCCCCATCTCAGCCCAGAAAGCAGGTAGAACAAGTTTTGTGGTGCCTTTCAGCTGTCTACAGGGGTAGTGTAAAAACTACCAACAGAACTCGTTTCTGGCACTTTCCCCGGTGGAGTTGTGCATGGGGTGTGTTTGGAACATTTTGTCACCAGCCGAGACCAAAATTCAGCGATTCCCCATCTCAGCCCAGAAAGCAGGTAGAACAAGTTTTGTGGTGCCTTTCAGCTGCCTACCGGGGTAGTGTAAAAACTACCAAGAGAACTCGTTTCTGGCACCTTCCCCGGTGGAGTTGTGCATGGAGTGTGTTTGGAACATTTTGTCACCAGCCGAGACCAAAATTCAGCCATTCCCCATCTCAGCCCAGAAAGCAGGTAGAACAAGTTTTGTGGTGACGTTCAGCTGTCTACAGGGGTAGTGTAAAAAGTACCAGTAGAACTCCTTTCTGGCACTTTCCCCGGTGGAGTTGTGCATGGGGTGTGTTTGGAACATTTTGTCAGGAGCCGAGACCAAAATTCAGCCATTCCCCATCTCAGCCCAGAAAGCAGGTAGAACAACTTTTGTGGTGCCTTTCAGCTGCCTACCAGGGTAGTGTAAAAACTACTAACAGAACTCGTTTCTGGCACCTTCCGCGGTGGAGTTGTGCATGGGGTGTGTTTGGAACATTTTGTCAGGAGCCGAGACCAAAATTCAGCCATTCCCCATCTCAGCCCAGAAAGCAGGTAGAACATCTTTTGTGGTGCCTTTCAGCTGCCTACCGGGGTACTGTAAAAACTACCAAGAAAACTCGTTTCTGGCACCTTCCGCGGTGGAGTTGTGCATGGGGTGTGTTTGGAACATTTTGTCACCAGCCGAGACCAAAATTCAGCCATTCCCCATCTCAGCCCAGAAAGCAGGTAGAACAAGTTTTGTGGTGCCTTTCAGCTGTCTACCGGGGTAGTGTAAAGAGTACCAGTAGAACTCATTTTTGACACTTTCCCCGGTGGAGTTGTGCATGGGGTGTGTTTGGAACATTTTGTCACCAGCCGAGACCAAAATTCAGCGATTCCCCATCTCAGCCCAGAAAGCAGGTAGAACAAGTTTTGTGGTAACGTTCAGCTGTCTACAGGGGTAGTGTAAAAAGTACCAGTAGAACTCCTTTCTGGCACTTTCCCCGGTGGAGTTGTGCATGGGGTGTGTTTGGAACATTTTGTCAGGAGCCGAGACCAAAATTCAGCCATTCCCCATCTCAGCCCAGAAAGCAGGTAGAACAAGTTTTGTGGTGCCTTTCAGCTGTCTACCGGGGTAGTGTAAAAACTACTAACAGAACTCGTTTCTGGCACCTTCCCCGGTGGAGTTGTGCATGGGGTGTGTTTGGAACATTTTGTCTCCAGCTGAGACCAAAATTCAGCCATTCCCCATCTCAGCCCAGAAAGCAGGTAGAACAAGTTTTGTGGTGCCTTTCAGCTGTCTACAGGGGTAGTGTAAAAAGTACCAGTAGAACTCCTTTCTGGCACTTTCCCCCGGTGGAGTTGTGCATGGGGTGTGTTTGGAACATTTTGTCACCAGCCGAGACCAAAATTCAGCGATTCCCCATCTCAGCCCAGAAAGCAGGTAGAACAACTTTTGTGGTGCCTTTCAGCTGTCTACCGGGGTAGTGTAAAAACTACCAACAGAACTCCTTTCTGGCACTTTCCCCGGTGGAGATGTGCATGGGGTGTGTTTGGAACATTTTGTCACCAGCCGAGACCAAAATTCAGCGATTCCCCATCTCAGCCCAGAAAGCAGGTAGAACAAGTTTTGTGGTGCCTTTCAGCTGCCTACCGGGGTAGTGTAAAAACTACCAACAGAACTCGTTTCTGGCACTTTCCCCGGTGGAGTTGTGCATGGGGTGTGTTTGTAACATTTTGTCACCAGCCGAGACCAAAATTCAGCGATTCCCCATCTCAGCTCAGAAAGCAGGTAGAACAAGTTTTGTGGTGCCTTTCAGCTGTCTACCGGGGTAGTGTAAAAACTACCAAGAGAACTCGTTTCTGGCACCTTCCCCGGTGGAGTTGTGCATGGAGTGTGTTTGGAACATTTTGTCTCCAGCTGAGACCAAAATTCAGCGTTTCCCCATCTCAGCCCAGAAAGCAGGTAGAACAAGTTTTGTGGTGACGTTCAGCTGTCTACAGGGGTAGTGTAAAAAGTACCAGTAGAACTCCTTTCTGGCACTTTCCCTGGTGGAGTTGTGCATGGGGTGTGTATGGAACATTTTGTCAGGAGCCGAGACCAAAATTCAGCATTCCCCATCTCAGCCCAGAAAGCAGGTAGAACATGTTTTGTGGTGCCTTTCAGCTGCCTACCGGGGTAGTGTAAAAACTACTAACAGAACTCGTTTCTGGCACCTTCCGCGGTGGAGTTGTGCATGGGGTGTGTTTGGAACATTTTGTCACCAGCTGAGGCCAAAATTCAGCGTCTCCACATCTCAGCCCAGAAAGCAGGTAGAACATCCTTTGTGGTGCCTTTCAGCTGTCTACCGGGGTAGTGTAAAAACTACCAAGAGAACTCGTTTCTGGCACCTTCCCCGGTGGAGTTGTGCATGGGGTGTGTTTGGAACATTTTGTCACCAGCCGAGACCAAAATTCAGCGATTCCCCATCTCAGCCCAGAAAGCAGGTAGAACAAGTTTTGTTGTGCCTTTCAGCTGTCTACCGGGGTAGTGTAAAAACTACTAAGAGAACTCGTTTCTGGCACCTTCCCCGGTGGAGTTGTGCATGGGGTGTGTTTGGAACATTTTGTCTCCAGCTGAGACCAAAATTCAGCCATTCCCCATCTCAGCCCAGAAAGCAGGTAGAACAAGTTTTGTGGTGCCGTTCAGCTGCCTACCGGGGTAGTGTAAAAACTACCAACAGAACTCGTTTCTGGCACCTTCCGCGGTGGAGTTGTGCATGGGGTGTGTTTGGAACATTTTGTCACCAGCCGAGACCAAAATTCAGCCATTCCCCATCTCAGCCCAGAAAGCAGGTAGAACAAGTTTTGTGGTGCCTTTCAGCTGCCTACCGGGGTAGTGTAAAAACTACCAAGAGAACTCCTTTCTGGCACCTTCCCCGGTGGAGTTGTGCATGGGGTGTGTTTGGAACATTTTGTCTCCAGCTGAGACCAAAATTCAGCGATTCCCCATCTCAGCCCAGAAAGCAGGTAGAACATCTTTTGTGGTGCCTTTCAGCTGCCTACTGGGGTAGTGTAAAAAGCACCAGTAGAACTCGTTTCTGGCACTTTCCCCGGTGGAGCTGTGCATGGGGTGTGTTTGGAACATTTTGTCACCAGCCGAGACCAAAATTCAGTGATTCCACATCTCAGCCCAGAAAGCAGGTAGAACAAGTTTTGTGGTGCCTTGCAGCTGTCTACCGGATTAGTGTAAAAAGTACCAGTAGAAGTCCTTTCTGGCACTTTCCCCCGTGGAGTTGTGCATGGGGTGTGTTTGGAACATTTTGTCACCAGCCGAGACCAAAATTCAGCCATTCCCCATCTCAGCCCAGAAAGCAGGTAGAACAAGTTTTGTGGTGCCTTTCAGCTGCCTACCGGGGTAGTGTAAAAACTACTAAGAGAACTCCTTTCTGGCACCTTCCTTGGTGGAGTTGTGCATGGGGTGTGTTTGGAACATTTTGTCAGGAGCCGAGTCCAAAATTCAGCGATTCCCCATCTCAGCCCAGAAAGCAGGTAGAACAAGTTTTGTGGTGCCTTTCAGCTGTCTACCGGGGTAGTGTAAATAGTACCAGTAGAACTCGTTTCTGGCACCTTCCGCGGTGGAGTTGTGCATGGGGTGTGTTTGGAACATTTTGTCATGAGCCGAGTCCAAAATTCAGCGGTTCCCAATCTCAGCCCAGAAAGAAGGTAGAACAACATTTGTGGTGCAGTGTAAAAACTACTAAGAGAACTCCTTTCTGGCACCTTCCACGGTGGAGTTGTGCATGGGGTGTGTTTGGAACATTTTGTCACCAGCCGAGTCCAAAATTCAGCGATTCCCCATCTCAGCCCAGAAAGCAGGTAGAACAACTTTTGTGGTGCCTTTCAGCTGTCTACTGGGGTAGTGTAAAAAGCACCAGTAGAACTCGTTTCTGGCACTTTCCCCGGTGGAGTTGTGCATGGGGTGTGTTTGGAACATTTTGTCACCAGCCGAGACCAAAATTCAGTGATTCCCCATCTCAGCCCAGAAAGCAGGTAGAACAAGTTTTGTGGTGCCTTTCAGCTGCCTACCGGGGTAGTGTAAAAACTACTAAGAGAACTCCTTTCTGGCACCTTCCCCGGTGGAATTGTGCATGGGGTGTGTTTGGAACATTTTGTCACCAGCCGAGTCCAAAATTCAGCCATTCCCCATCTCAGCCCAGAAAGCAGGTAGAACAAGTTTTGTGGTGCCTTTCAGCTGCCTACCGGGGTAGTGTAAAAACTACCAAGAGAAGTCGTTTCTGGCACCTTCCGCAGTGGAGTTGTGCATGGGGTGTGTTTGGAACATTTTGTCAGGAGCCGAGACCAAAATTCAGCGATTCCCCATCTCAGCCCAGAAAGCAGGTAGAACAACTTTTGTGGTGACGTTCAGCTGTCTACCGGGGTAGTGTAAAAAGTACCAGTAGAACTCGTTTCTGGCACCTTCCGCGGTGGAGTTGTGCATGGGGTGTGTTTGGAACATTTTGTCACCAGCCGAGACCAAAATTCAGCGATTCCCCATCTCAGCCCAGAAAGCAGGTAGAAGAAGTTTTGTGGTGCCTTTCAGCTGTCTACCGGGGTAGTGTAAAAACTACCAATAGAACTCGTTTCTGGCACCTTCCCCGGTGGAGTTGTGCATGGGGTGTGTTTGTAACATTTTATCACCAGACGAGACCAAAATTCAGCGATTCCCCATCTCAGCCCAGAAAGCAGGTAGAACAAGTTTTGTGGTGCCTTTCAGCTGTCTACCGGGGTAGTGTAAAAACTACCAGTAGAACTCGTTTCTGGCACTTTCCCCGGTGGAGCTGTGCATGGGGTGTGTTTGGAACATTTTGTCACCAGCCGAGACCAAAATTCAGTGATTCCACATCTCAGCCCAGAAAGCAGGTAGAACAAGTTTTGTGGTGCCTTGCAGCTGTCTACCGGATTAGTGTAAAAAGTACCAGTAGAACTCCTTTCTGGCACCTTCCGCGGTGGAGTTGTGCATGGGGTGTGTTTGGAACATTTTGTCATGAGCCGAGTCCAAAATTCAGCGGTTCCCAATCTCAGCCCAGAAAGAAGGTAGAACAACATTTGTGGTGCAGTGTAAAAACTACTAAGAGAACTCCTTTCTGGCACCTTCCGCGGTGGAGTTGTGCATGGGGTGTGTTTGGAACATTTTGTCACCAGCCGAGTCCAAAATTCAGCGATTCCCCATCTCAGCCCAGAAAGCAGGTAGAACAACTTTTGTGGTGCCTTTCAGCTGTCTACTGGGGTAGTGTAAAAAGCACCAGTAGAACTCGTTTCTGGCACTTTCCCCGGTGGAGTTGTGCATGGGGTGTGTTTGGAACATTTTGTCACCAGCCGAGACCAAAATTCAGTGATTCCCCATCTCAGCCCAGAAAGCAGGTAGAACAAGTTTTGTGGTGCCTTTCAGCTGCCTACCGGGGTAGTGTAAAAACTACTAAGAGAACTCCTTTCTGGCACCTTCCCCGGTGGAGTTGTGCATGGGGTGTGTTTGGAACATTTTGTCACCAGCCGAGTCCAAAATTCAGCCATTCCCCATCTCAGCCCAGAAAGCAGGTAGAACAAGTTTTGTGGTGCCTTTCAGCTGCCTACTGGGGTAGTGTAAAAAGTACCAGTAGAACTCGTTTTTGGCACTTTCCCCCGGTGGAGTTGTGCATGGGGTGTGTTTGGAACATTTTGTCAGGAGCCGAGACCAAAATTCAGCGATTCCCCATCTCAGCCCAGAAAGCAGGTAGAACAACTTTTGTGGTGCCTTTCAGCTGTCTACCGGGGTAGTGTAAAAAGTACCAGTAGAACTCGTTTCTGGCACCTTCCGCGGTGGAGTTGTGCATGGGGTGTGTTTGGAACATTTTGTCAGGAGCCGAGACCAAAATTCAGCCATTCCCCATTCAAGCCCAGAGAGCAGGTAGAAGAAGTTTTGTGGTGCCTTTCAGCTGTCTACCGGGGTAGTGTAAAAACTACCAACAGAACTCGTTTCTGGCACCTTCCCCGGTGGAGTTGTGCATGGGGTGTGTTTGTAACATTTTATCACCAGACGAGACCAAAATTCAGCGATTCCCCATCTCAGCCCAGAAAGCAGGTAGAACAAGTTTTGTGGTGCCTTTCAGCTGCCTACCGGGGTAGTGTAAAAACTACCAGTAGAACTCCTTTCTGGCACCTTCCCCGGTGGAGTTGTGCATGGGGTGTGTTTGTAACATTTTGTCAGGAGCCGAGACCAAAATTCAGCCATTCCCCATCTCAGCCCAGAAAGCAGGTAGAACATCTTTTGTGGTGCCTTTCAGCTGCCTACCGGGGTAGTGTAAAAACTACCAAGAGAACTCCTTTCTGGCACTTTCCCTGGTGGAGTTGTGCATGGGGTGTGTATGGAACATTTTGTCAGGAGCCGAGACCCAAATTCAGCGATTCCCCATCTCAGCGCAGAAAGCAGGTAGAACAAGTTTTGTGGTGACTTTCAGCTGCCTACCGGGGTAGTGTAAAAACTACCAACAGAACTCGTTTCTGGCACCTTCCCCGGTGGAGTTGTGCATGGCGTGTGTTTGTAACATTTTGTCACCAGCCGAGTCCAAAATTCAGCCATTCCCCATCTCAGCCCAGAAAGCAGGTAGAACAACTTTTGTGGTGCCTTTCAGCTGTCTACCGGGGTAGTGTAAAAACTACCAAGAGAACTCGTTTCTGGCACCTTCCCCGGTGGAGTTGTGCATGGGGTGTGTTTGGAACATTTTGTCACCAGCCGAGACCAAAATTCAGCGATTCCCCATCTCAGCCCAGAAAGCAGGTAGAACAAGTTTTGTGGTGCCTTTCAGCTGCCTACCGGGGTAGTGTAAAAACTACCAACAGAACTCCTTTCTGGCACCCTTCCGCGGTGGAGTTGTGCATGGGGTGTGTTTGGAACATTTTGTCACCAGCTGAGACCAAAATTCAGCCATTCCCCATCTCAGCCCAGAAAGCAGGTAGAACAAGTTTTGTGGTGCCTTTCAGCTGCCTACCGGGGTAGTGTAAAAACTACCAACAGAACTCCTTTCTGGCACCTTCCCCGGTGGAGTTGTGCATGGGGTGTGTTTGGAACATTTTGTCACCAGCTGAGGCCAAAATTCAGCGATTCCCCATCTCAGCCCAGAAAGCAGGTAGAACATCTTTTGTGGTGCCTTTCAGCTGCCTACTGGGGTAGTGTAAAAAGTACCAGTAGAACTCGTTTCTGGCACCTTCCCCGGTGGAGTTGTGCATGGGGTGTGTTTGGAACATTTTGTCTCCAGCTGAGACCAAAATTCAGCCATTCCCCATCTCAGCCCAGAAAGCAGGTAGAACAAGTTTTGTGGTGCCTTTCAGCTGCCTACCGGGGTAGTGTAAAAACTACCAAGAGAACTCGTTTCTGGCACCTTCCCCGGTGGAGTTGTGCATGGAGTGTGTTTGGAACATTTTGTCAGGAGCCGAGACCAAAATTCAGCCATTCCCCATCTCAGCCCAGAAAGCAGGTAGAACATGTTTTGTGGTGCCTTTCAGCTGCCTACCGGGGTAGTGTAAAAACTACCAACAGAACTCCTTTCTGGCACTTTCCCCGGTGGAGTTGTGCATGGGGTGTGTTTGGAACATTTTGTCACCAGCTGAGGCCAAAATTCAGCGATTCCCCATCTCAGCCCAGAAAGCAGGTAGAACAAGTTTTGTGGTGCCTTTCAGCTGCCTACTGGGGTAGTGTAAAAAGTACCAGTAGAACTCGTTTCTGGCACCTTCCCCGGTGGAGTTGTGCATGGGGTGTGTTTGGAACATTTTGTCTCCAGCTGAGACCAAAATTCAGCCATTCCCCATCTCAGCCCAGAAAGCAGGTAGAACAAGTTTTGTGGTGCCTTTCAGCTGCCTACCGGGGTAGTGTAAAAACTACCAAGAGAACTCGTTTCTGGCACCTTCCCCGGTGGAGTTGTGCATGGAGTGTGTTTGGAACATTTTGTCAGGAGCCGAGACCAAAATTCAGCCATTCCCCATCTCAGCCCAGAAAGCAGGTAGAACAACTTTTGTGGTGCCTTTCAGCTGTCTACCGGGGTAGTGTAAAAAGTACCAGTAGAACTCGTTTCTGGCACCTTCCGCGGTGGAGTTGTGCATGGGGTGTGTTTGGAACATTTTGTCACCAGCCGAGACCAAAATTCAGCGATTCCCCATCTCAGCCCAGAAAGCAGGTAGAAGAAGTTTTGTGGTGCCTTTCAGCTGTCTACCGGGGTAGTGTAAAAACTACCAACAGAACTCGTTTCTGGCACCTTCCCCGGTGGAGTTGTGCATGGGGTGTGTTTGTAACATTTTATCACCAGACGAGACCAAAATTCAGCGATTCCCCATCTCAGCCCAGAAAGCAGGTAGAACAACTTTTGTGGTGCCTTTCAGCTGCCTACCGGGGTAGTGTAAAAACTACCAGTAGAACTCGTTTCTGGCACTTTCCCCGGTGGAGCTGTGCATGGGGTGTGTTTGGAACATTTTGTCACCAGCCGAGACCAAAATTCAGTGATTCCACATCTCAGCCCAGAAAGCAGGTAGAACAAGTTTTGTGGTGCCTTGCAGCTGTCTACCGGATTAGTGTAAAAAGTACCAGTAGAACTCGTTTCTGGCACTTTCCCCCGTGGAGTTGTGCATGGGGTGTGTTTGGAACATTTTGTCACCAGCCGAGTCCAAAATTCAGCGATTCCCCATCTCAGCCCAGAAAGCAGGTAGAACAACTTTTGTGGTGCCTTTCAGCTGTCTACTGGGGTAGTGTAAAAAGCACCAGTAGAACTCGTTTCTGGCACTTTCCCCGGTGGAGTTGTGCATGGGGTGTGTTTGGAACATTTTGTCACCAGCCGAGACCAAAATTCAGTGATTCCCCATCTCAGCCCAGAAAGCAGGTAGAACAAGTTTTGTGGTGCCTTTCAGCTGCCTACCGGGGTAGTGTAAAAACTACTAAGAGAACTCCTTTCTGGCACCTTCCCCGGTGGAGTTGTGCATGGGGTGTGTTTGGAACATTTTGTCACCAGCCGAGTCCAAAATTCAGCCATTCCCCATCTCAGCCCAGAAAGCAGGTAGAACAACTTTTGTGGTGCCTTTCAGCTGTCTACCGGGGTAGTGTAAAAAGTACCAGTAGAACTCGTTTCTGGCACCTTCCGCGGTGGAGTTGTGCATGGGGTGTGTTTGGAACATTTTGTCACCAGCCGAGACCAAAATTCAGCCATTCCCCATTCAAGCCCAGAGAGCAGGTAGAAGAAGTTTTGTGGTGCCTTTCAGCTGTCTACCGGGGTAGTGTAAAAACTACCAACAGAACTCGTTTCTGGCACCTTCCCCGGTGGAGTTGTGCATGGGGTGTGTTTGTAACATTTTATCACCAGACGAGACCAAAATTCAGCCATTCCCCATCTCAGCCCAGAAAGCAGGTAGAACAAGTTTTGTGGTGCCTTTCAGCTGCCTACCGGGGTAGTGTAAAAACTACCAGTAGAACTCGTTTCTGGCACCTTCCCCGGTGGAGTTGTGCATGGGGTGTGTTTGGAACATTTTGTCACCAGCCGAGACCAAAATTCAGCGTCTCCACATCTCAGCCCAGAAAGCAGGTAGAACATCTTTTGTGGTGCCTTTCAGCTGCCTACCGGGGTAGTGTAAAAACTACCAAGAGAACTCCTTTCTGGCACTTTCCCTGGTGGAGTTGTGCATGGGGTGTGTATGGAACATTTTGTCAGGAGCCGAGACCCAAATTCAGCGATTCCCCATCTCAGCGCAGAAAGCAGGTAGAACAAGTTTTGTGGTGACTTTCAGCTGCCTACCGGGGTACTGTAAAAACTACCAAGAGAACTCGTTTCTGGCACCTTCCGCGGTGGAGTTGTGCATGGCGTGTGTTTGTAACATTTTGTCACCAGCCGAGTCCAAAATTCAGCCATTCCCCATCTCAGCCCAGAAAGCAGGTAGAACAAGTTTTGTGGTGCCTTTCAGCTGCCTACCGGGGTAGTGTAAAAACTACCAAGAGAACTCGTTTCTGGCACCTTCCGCGGTGGAGTTGTGCATGGGGTGTGTTTGGAACATTTTGTCACCAGCTGAGACCAAAATTCAGCCATTCCCCATCTCAGCCCAGAAAGCAGGTAGAACAAGTTTTGTGGTGCCTTTCAGCTGCCTACCGGGGTAGTGTAAAAACTACCAACAGAACTCCTTTCTGGCACCTTCCCCGGTGGAGTTGTGCATGGGGTGTGTTTGGAACATTTTGTCACCAGCTGAGGCCAAAATTCAGCGATTCCCCATCTCAGCCCAGAAAGCAGGTAGAACATCTTTTGTGGTGCCTTTCAGCTGCCTACTGGGGTAGTGTAAAAAGTACCAGTAGAACTCGTTTCTGGCACCTTCCCCGGTGGAGTTGTGCATGGGGTGTGTTTGGAACATTTTGTCTCCAGCTGAGACCAAAATTCAGCCATTCCCCATCTCAGCCCAGAAAGCAGGTAGAACAAGTTTTGTGGTGCCTTTCAGCTGCCTACCGGGGTAGTGTAAAAACTACCAAGAGAACTCGTTTCTGGCACCTTCCCCGGTGGAGTTGTGCATGGAGTGTGTTTGGAACATTTTGTCAGGAGCCGAGACCAAAATTCAGCCATTCCCCATCTCAGCCCAGAAAGCAGGTAGAACATGTTTTGTGGTGCCTTTCAGCTGCCTACCGGGGTAGTGTAAAAACTACCAACAGAACTCCTTTCTGGCACTTTCCCCGGTGGAGTTGTGCATGGGGTGTGTTTGGAACATTTTGTCTCCAGCCGAGACCAAAATTCAGCCATTCCCCATCTCAGCCCAGAAAGCAGGTAGAACATCTTTTGTGGTGACTTTCAGCTGCCTACCGGGGTACTATAAAAACTACCAACAGAACTCGTTTCTGGCACCTTCCGCGGTGGAGTTGTGCATGGGGTGTGTTTGGAACATTTTGTCACCAGCCGAGTCCAAAATTCAGCGATTCCCCATCTCAGCCCAGAAAGCAGGTAGAACAAGTTTTGTGGTGCCTTTCAGCTGTCTACCGGGGTAGTGTAAAGAGTACCAGTAGAACTCGTTTTTGACACTTTCCCCGGTGGAGTTGTGCATGGGGTGTGTTTGGAACATTTTGTCAGGAGCCGAGACCCAAATTCAGCGATTCCCCATCTCAGTGCAGAAAGCAGGTAGAACAAGTTTTGTGGTGACTTTCAGCTGCCTACCGGGGTACTGTAAAAACTACCAAGAGAACTCGTTTCTGGCACCTTCCGCGGTGGAGTTGTGCATGGCGTGTGTTTGTAACATTTTGTCACCAGCCGAGTCCAAAATTCAGCCATTCCCCATCTCAGCCCAGAAAGCAGGTAGAACAAGTTTTGTGGTGCCTTTCAGCTGCCTACCGGGGTAGTGTAAAAACTACCAAGAGAACTCGTTTCTGGCACCTTCCGCGGTGGAGTTGTGCATGGGGTGTGTTTGGAACATTTTGTCACCAGCTGAGACCAAAATTCAGCCATTCCCCATCTCAGCCCAGAAAGCAGGTAGAACAAGTTTTGTGGTGCCTTTCAGCTGCCTACCGGGGTAGTGTAAAAACTACCAACAGAACTCCTTTCTGGCACCTTCCCCGGTGGAGTTGTGCATGGGGTGTGTTTGGAACATTTTGTCACCAGCTGAGGCCAAAATTCAGCGATTCCCCATCTCAGCCCAGAAAGCAGGTAGAACATCTTTTGTGGTGCCTTTCAGCTGCCTACTGGGGTAGTGTAAAAAGTACCAGTAGAACTCGTTTCTGGCACCTTCCCCGGTGGAGTTGTGCATGGGGTGTGTTTGGAACATATTGTCTCCAGCTGAGACCAAAATTCAGCCATTCCCCATCTCAGCCCAGAAAGCAGGTAGAACAAGTTTTGTGGTGCCTTTCAGCTGCCTACCGGGGTAGTGTAAAAACTACCAAGAGAACTCGTTTCTGGCACCTTCCCCGGTGGAGTTGTGCATGGAGTGTGTTTGGAACATTTTGTCAGGAGCCGAGACCAAAATTCAGCCATTCCCCATCTCAGCCCAGAAAGCAGGTAGAACATGTTTTGTGGTGCCTTTCAGCTGCCTACCGGGGTAGTGTAAAAACTACCAACAGAACTCCTTTCTGGCACTTTCCCCGGTGGAGTTGTGCATGGGGTGTGTTTGGAACATTTTGTCTCCAGCCGAGACCAAAATTCAGCCATTCCCCATCTCAGCCCAGAAAGCAGGTAGAACATCTTTTGTGGTGACTTTCAGCTGCCTACCGGGGTACTATAAAAACTACCAACAGAACTCGTTTCTGGCACCTTCCGCGGTGGAGTTGTGCATGGGGTGTGTTTGGAACATTTTGTCACCAGCCGAGTCCAAAATTCAGCGATTCCCCATCTCAGCCCAGAAAGCAGGTAGAACAAGTTTTGTGGTGCCTTTCAGCTGTCTACCGGGGTAGTGTAAAGAGTACCAGTAGAACTCCTTTCTGGCACTTTCCCCGGTGGAGTTGTGCATGGGGTGTGTTTGGAACATTTTGTCAGGAGCCGAGACCAAAATTCAGCGATTCCCCATCTCAGCCCAGAAAGCAGGTAGAACAACTTTTGTGGTGCCTTTCAGCTGTCTACCGGGGTAGTGTAAAAAGTACCAGTAGAACTCGTTTCTGGCACCTTCCGCGGTGGAGTTGTGCATGGGGTGTGTTTGTAACATTTTATCACCAGACGAGACCAAAATTCAGCGATTCCCCATCTCAGCCCAGAAAGCAGGTAGAACAAGTTTTGTGGTGCCTTTCAGCTGCCTACCGGGGTAGTGTAAAAACTACCAGTAGAACTCCTTTCTGGCACCTTCCCCGGTGGAGTTGTGCATGGGGTGTGTTTGGAACATTTTGTCACCAGCCGAGACCAAAATTCAGCGTCTCCACATCTCAGCCCAGAAAGCAGGTAGAACATCTTTTGTGGTGCCTTTCAGCTGCCTACCGGGGTAGTGTAAAAACTACCAAGAGAACTCCTTTCTGGCACTTTCCCTGGTGGAGTTGTGCATGGGGTGTGTATGGAACATTTTGTCAGGAGCCGAGACCCAAATTCAGCGATTCCCCATCTCAGCCCAGAAAGCAGGTAGAACAAGTTTTGTGGTGACTTTCAGCTGCCTACCGGGGTTCTGTAAAAACTACCAAGAGAACTCGTTTCTGGCACCTTCCGCGGTGGAGTTGTGCATGGCGTGTGTTTGTAACATTTTGTCACCAGCCGAGTCCAAAATTCAGCCATTCCCCATCTCAGCCCAGAAAGCAGGTAGAACAACTTTTGTGGTGCCTTTCAGCTGTCTACCGGGGTAGTGTAAAAACTACCAAGAGAACTCGTTTCTGGCACCTTCCCCGGTGGAGTTGTGCATGGGGTGTGTTTGGAACATTTTGTCACCAGCCGAGACCAAAATTCAGCCATTCCCCATCTCAGCCCAGAAAGCAGGTAGAACAAGTTTTGTGGTGCCTTTCAACTGCCTACCGGGGTAGTGTAAAAACTACCAACAGAACTCGTTTCTGGCACCTTCCGCGGTGGAGTTGTGCATGGGGTGTGTTTGGAACATTTTGTCACCAGCTGAGACCAAAATTCAGCCATTCCCCATCTCAGCCCAGAAAGCAGGTAGAACAAGTTTTGTGGTGCCTTTCAGCTGCCTACCGGGGTAGTGTAAAAACTACCAAGAGAACTCGTTTCTGGCACCTTCCCCGGTGGAGTTGTGCATGGAGTGTGTTTGGAACATTTTGTCTCCAGCTGAGACCAAAATTCAGCCATTCCCCATCTCAGCCCAGAAAGCAGGTAGAACAAGTTTTGTGGTGCCTTTCAGCTGTCTACAGGGGTAGTGTAAAAAGTACCAGTAGAACTCCTTTCTGGCACTTTCCCCGGTGGAGTTGTGCATGGGGTGTGTTTGGAACATTTTGTCAGGAGCCGAGACCAAAATTCAGCCATTCCCCATCTCAGCCCAGAAAGCAGGTAGAACATGTTTTGTGGTGCCTTTCAGCTGCCTACCGGGGTAGTGTAAAAACTACCAACAGAACTCCTTTCTGGCACCTTCCCCGGTGGAGTTGTGCATGGGGTGTGTTTGGAACATTTTGTCTCCAGCCGAGACCAAAATTCAGCCATTCCCCATCTCATCCCAGAAAGCAGGTAGAACATCTTTTGTGGTGACTTTCAGCTGCCTACCGGGGTACTATAAAAACTACCAACAGAACTCGTTTCTGGCACCTTCCGCGGTGGAGTTGTGCATGGGGTGTGTTTGGAACATTTTGTCACCAGCCGAGTCCAAAATTCAGCGATTCCCCATCTCAGCCCAGAAAGCAGGTAGAACAAGTTTTGTGGTGCCTTTCAGCTGTCTACCGGGGTAGTGTAAAGAGTACCAGTAGAACTCGTTTTTGACACTTTCCCCGGTGGAGTTGTGCATGGGGTGTGTTTGGAACATTTTGTCAGGAGCCGAGACCAAAATTCAGCGATTCCCCATCTCAGCCCAGAAAGCAGGTAGAACAACTTTTGTGGTGCCTTTCAGCTGTCTACCGGGGTAGTGTAAAAAGTACCAGTAGAACTCGTTTCTGGCACCTTCCGCGGTGGAGTTGTGCATGGGGTGTGTTTGGAACATTTTGTCACCAGCCGAGACCAAAATTCAGCGATTCCCCATCTCAGCCCAGAAAGCAGGTAGAAGAAGTTTTGTGGTGCCTTTCAGCTGTCTACCGGGGTAGTGTAAAAACTACCAACAGAACTCGTTTCTGGCACCTTCCCCGGTGGAGTTGTGCATGGGGTGTGTTTGTAACATTTTATCACCAGACGAGACCAAAATTCAGCGATTCCCCATCTCAGCCCAGAAAGCAGGTAGAACAAATTTTGTGGTGCCTTTCAGCTGCCTACCGGGGTAGTGTAAAAACTACCAGTAGAACTCGTTTCTGGCACCTTTCCTGGTGGAGTTGTGCATGGGGTGTGTTTGGAACATTTTGTCACCAGCCGAGACCAAAATTCAGCGTCTCCACATCTCAGCCCAGAAAGCAGGTAGAACATCTTTTGTGGTGCCTTTCAGCTGCCTACCGGGGTAGTGTAAAAACTACCAAGAGAACTCCTTTCTGGCACTTTCCCTGGTGGAGTTGTGCATGGGGTGTGTATGGAACATTTTGTCAGGAGCCGAGACCCAAATTCAGCGATTCCCCATCTCAGCCCAGAAAGCAGGTAGAACAAGTTTTGTGGTGACTTTCAGCTGCCTACCGGGGTACTGTAAAAACTACCAAGAGAACTCGTTTCTGGCACCTTCCGCGGTGGAGTTGTGCATGGCGTGTGTTTGTAACATTTTGTCACCAGCCGAGTCCAAAATTCAGCCATTCCCCATCTCAGCCCAGAAAGCAGGTAGAACAACTTTTGTGGTGCCTTTCAGCTGTCTACCGGGGTAGTGTAAAAACTACCAAGAAAACTCGTTTCTGGCACCTTCCCCGGGGGAGTTGTGCATGGGGTGTGTTTGGAACATTTTGTCACCAGCCGAGACCAAAATTCAGCGATTCCCCATCTCAGCCCAGAAAGCAGGTAGAACATCTTTTGTGGTGCCTTTCAGCTGTCTACCGGGGTAGTGTAAAGAGTACCAGTAGAACTCGTTTTTGACACTTTCCCCGGTGGAGTTGTGCATGGGGTGTGTTTGGAACATTTTGTCACCAGCCGAGACCAAAATTCAGCGATTCCCCATCTCAGCCCAGAAAGCAGGTAGAACAAGTTTTGTGGTGCCTTTCAGCTGCCTACCGGGGTAGTGTAAAAACTACCAAGAGAACTCGTTTCTGGCACCCTCCCCGGTGGAGTTGTGCATGGGGTGTGTTTGGAAAATTTTGTCACCAGCTGAGACCAAAATTCAGCGTCTCCACACCTCAGCCCAGAAAGCAGGTAGAACAACTTTTGTGGTGCCTTTCAGCTGCCTACCGGGGTAGTGTAAAAACTACCAAGAGAACTCCTTTCTGGCACTTTCCCTGGTGGAGTTGTGCATGGGGTGTGTATGGAACATTTTGTCTCCAGCCGAGACCTAAACTCAGCCATTCCCCATCTCAGCCCAGAAAGCAGGTAGAAGAAGTTTTGTGGTGCCTTTCAGCTGTCTACCGGGGTAGTGTAAAAACTACCAACAGAACTCGTTTCTGGCACCTTCCCCGGTGGAGTTGTGCATGGGGTGTGTTTGTAACATTTTATCACCAGACGAGACCAAAATTCAGCGATTCCCCATCTCAGCCCAGAAAGCAGGTAGAACAAGTTTTGTGGTGCCTTTCAGCTGCCTACCGGGGTAGTGTAAAAACTACCAGTAGAACTCGTTTCTGGCACCTTTCCTGGTGGAGTTGTGCATGAGGTGTGTTTGGAACATTTTGTCACCAGCCGAGACCAAAATTCAGCGTCTCCACATCTCAGCCCAGAAAGCAGGTAGAACATCTTTTGTGGTGCCTTTCAGCTGCCTACCGGGGTAGTGTAAAAACTACCAAGAGAACTCCTTTCTGGCACTTTCCCTGGTGGAGTTGTGCATGGGGTGTGTATGGAACATTTTGTCAGGAGCCGAGACCCAAATTCAGCGATTCCCCATCTCAGCCCAGAAAGCAGGTAGAACAAGTTTTGTGGTGACTTTCAGCTGCCTACCGGGGTACTGTAAAAACTACCAAGAGAACTCGTTTCTGGCACCTTCCGCGGTGGAGTTGTGCATGGCGTGTGTTTGTAACATTTTGTCACCAGCCGAGTCCAAAATTCAGCCATTCCCCATCTCAGCCCAGAAAGCAGGTAGAACAACTTTTGTGGTGCCTTTCAGCTGTCTACCGGGGTAGTGTAAAAACTACCAAGAAAACTCGTTTCTGGCACCTTCCCCGGGGGAGTTGTGCATGGGGTGTGTTTGGAACATTTTGTCACCAGCCGAGACCAAAATTCAGCGATTCCCCATCTCAGCCCAGAAAGCAGGTAGAACATCTTTTGTGGTGCCTTTCAGCTGCCTACCGGGGTACTGTAAAAACTACCAAGAGAACTCGTTTCTGGCACCTTCCCCGGTGGAGTTGTGCATGGCGTGTGTTTGTAACATTTTGTCACCAGCCGAGTCCAAAATTCAGCCATTCCCCATCTCAGCCCAGAAAGCAGGTAGAACAACTTTTGTGGTGCCTTTCAGCTGTCTACCGGGGTAGTGTAAAAACTACCAAGAAAACTCGTTTCTGGCACCTTCCCCGGGGGAGTTGTGCATGGGGTGTGTTTGGAACATTTTGTCACCAGCCGAGACCAAAATTCAGCGATTCCCCATCTCAGCCCAGAAAGCAGGTAGAACATCTTTTGTGGTGCCTTTCAGCTGTCTACCGGGGTAGTGTAAAGAGTACCAGTAGAACTCGTTTTTGACACTTTCCCCGGTGGAGTTGTGCATGGGGTGTGTTTGGAACATTTTGTCACCAGCCGAGACCAAAATTCAGCGATTCCCCATCTCAGCCCAGAAAGCAGGTAGAACAAGTTTTGTGGTGACTTTCAGCTGCCTACCGGGGTACTATAAAAACTACCAAGAGAACTCGTTTCTGGCACCTTCCCCGGTGGAGCTGTGCATGGGGTGTGTTTGGAACATTTTGTCACCAGCCGAGACCAAAATTCAGCCATTCCCCATCTCAGCCCAGAAAGCAGGTAGAACAAATTTTGTGGTGCCTTTCAGCTGTCTACCGGGGTAGTGTAAAAACTACTAACAGAACTCCTTTATGGCACCTTCCGCGGTGGAGTTGTGCATGGGGTGTGTTTGGAACATTTTGTCACCAGCCGAGTCCAAAATTCAGCGATTCCCCATCTCAGCCCAGAAAGCAGGTAGAACAACTTTTGTGGTGCCTTTCAGCTGTCTACCGGGGTAGTGTAAAAAGTACCAGTAGAACTCGTTTCTGGCACTTTCCCCGGTGGAGTTGTGCATGGGGTGTGTTTGGAACATTTTGTCACCAGCCGAGACCAAAATTCAGCCATTCCCCATCTCAGCCCAGAAAGCAGGTAGAACAAGTTTTGTGGTGCCTTTCAGCTCTCTACAGGGGTAGTGTAAAAAGTACCAGTAGAACTCCTTTCTGGCACTTTCCCCGGTGGAGTTGTGCATGGGGTGTGTTTGGAACATTTTGTCATGAGCCGAGTCCAAAATTCAGCGGTTCCCAATCTCAGCCCAGAAAGCAGGTAGAACAACGTTTGTGGTGCAGTGTAAAAACTACTAAGAGAACTCCTTTCTGGCACCTTCCACGGTGGAGTTGTGCATGGGGTGTGTTTGGAACATTTTGTCAGCAGCCGAGTCCAAAATTCAGCGATTCCCCATCTCAGCCCAGAAAGCAGGTAGAACAAGTTTTGTGGTGCCTTTCAGCTGTCTACCGGGGTAGTGTAAAAACTACCAAGAGAACTCGTTTCTGGCACCTTCCCCGGTGGAGTTGTGCATGGGGTGTGTTTGGAACATTTTGTCACCAGCCGAGACCAAAATTCAGTGATTCCCCATCTCAGCCCAGAAAGCAGGTAGAACAACTTTTGTGGTGCCTTTCAGCTGCCTACCGGGGTAGTGTTAAAACTACTAAGAGAACTCCTTTCTGGCACCTTCCACGGTGGAGTTGTGCATGGGGTGTGTTTGGAACATTTTGTCAGGAGCCGAGTCCAAAATTCATCGTTTCCCCATCTCAGCCCAGAAAGCAGGTAGAACAAGTTTTTGTGGTGCCTTTCAGCTGTCTACCGGGGTAGTGTAAAAAGTACCAGTAGTACTCGTTTCTGGCACCTTCCGCGGTGGAGTTGTGCATGGGGTGTGTTTGGAACATTTTGTCACCAGCCGAGACCAAAATTCAGCCATTCCCCATCTCAGCCCAGAAAGCAGGTAGAACAAGTTTTGTGGTGCCTTTCAGCTGCCTACCGGGGTAGTGTAAAAACTACCAACAGAACTCGTTTCTGGCACTTTCCCCGGTGGAGTTGTGCATGGGGTGTGTTTGTAACATTTTGTCACCAGCCGAGACCAAAATTCAGCCATTCCCCATCTCAGCCCAGAAAGCAGGTAGAACATGTTTTGTGGTGCCTTTCAGCTGCCTACCGGGGTACTGTAAAAACTACTAACAGAACTCGCTTCTGGCACCTTCCGCGGTGGAGTTGTGCATGGGGTGTGTTTGGAACATTTTGTCAGCAGCTGAGGCCAAAATTCAGCGTCTCCACATCTCAGCCCAGAAAGCAGGTAGAACATCTTTTGTGGTGCCTTTCAGCTGTCTACTGGGGTAGTGTAAAAACTACCAACAGAACTCCTTTCTGGCACCTTCCGCGGTGGAGTTGTGCATGGGGTGTGTTTGGAACATTTTGTCAGCAGCCGAGACCAAAATTCAGCCATTCCCCATCTCAGCCCAGAAAGCAGGTAGAACAACTTTTGTGGTGCCTTTCAGCTGTCTACTGGGGTAGTGTAAAAAGTACCAGTAGAACTCGTTTCTGGCACCTTCCCCGGTGGAGTTGTGCATGGGGTGTGTTTGGAACATTTTGTCACCAGCCGAGACCAAAATTCAGCGATTCCCCATCTCAGCCCAGAAAGCAGGTAGAACAACTTTTGTGGTGCCTTTCAGCTGCCTACTGGGGTAGTGTAAAAAGTACCAGTAGAACTCGTTTCTGGCACTTTCCCCGGTGGAGTTGTGCATGGGGTGTGTTTGGAACATTTTGTCACCAGCCGAGACCAAAATTCAGCCATTCCCCATCTCAGCCCAGAAAGCAGGTAGAACAACTTTTGTGGTGCCTTTCAGCTGTCTACTGGGGTACTGTAAAAACTACCAAGAGAACTCGTTTCTGGCACCCTCCCCGGTGGAGTTGTGCATGGGGTGTGTTTGGAAAATTTTGTCACCAGCTGAGACCAAAATTCAGCGTCTCCACACCTCAGCCCAGAAAGCAGGTAGAACAAGTTTTGTGGTGCCTTTCAGCTGCCTACCGGGGTAGTGTAAAAACTACCAAGAGAACTCCTTTCTGGCACTTTCCCTGGTGGAGTTGTGCATGGGGTGTGTATGGAACATTTTGTCTCCAGCCGAGACCTAAACTCAGCCATTCCCCATCTCAGCCCAGAAAGCAGGTAGAACAAGTTTTGTGGTGACTTTCAGCTGCCTACCGGGGTACTGTAAAAACTACCAAGAGAACTCGTTTCTGGCACCTTCCGCGGTGGAGTTGTGCATGGGGTGTGTTTGGAACATTTTGTCACCAGCCGAGACCAAAATTCAGCCATTCCCCATCTCAGCCCAGAAAGCAGGTAGAACAAATTTTGTGGTGCCTTTCAGCTGTCTACCGGGGTAGTGTAAAAACTACTAACAGAACTCCTTTATGGCACCTTCCGCGGTGGAGTTGTGCATGGGGTGTGTTTGGAACATTTTGTCACCAGCCGAGTCCAAAATTCAGCGATTCCCCATCTCAGCCCAGAAAGCAGGTAGAACAAGTTTTGTGGTGCCTTTCAGCTGCCTACCGGGGTACTGTAAAAACTACCAAGAGAACTCGTTTCTGGCACCTTCCGCGGTGGAGTTGTGCATGGGGTGTGTTTGGAACATTTTGTCACCAGCCGAGACCAAAATTCAGCCATTCCCCATCTCAGCCCAGAAAGCAGGTAGAACAAGTTTTGTGGTGCCTTTCAGCTGTCTACCTGGGTAGTGTAAAAAGTACCAGTAGAACTCCTTTCTGGCACTTTCCCCGGTGGAGTTGTGCATGGGGTGTGTTTGGAACATTTTGTCATGAGCCGAGTCCAAAATTCAGCGGTTCCCAATCTCAGCCCAGAAAGCAGGTAGAAAAACGTTTGTGGTGCAGTGTAAAAACTACTAAGAGAACTCCTTTCTGGCACCTTCCACGGTGGAGTTGTGCATGGGGTGTGTTTGGAACATTTTGTCAGCAGCCGAGTCCAAAATTCAGCGATTCCCCATCTCAGCCCAGAAAGCAGGTAGAACAAGTTTTGTGGTGCCTTTCAGCTGTCTACCGGGGTAGTGTAAAAAGTACCAGTAGTACTCGTTTCTGGCACCTTCCGCGGTGGAGTTGTGCATGGGGTGTGTTTGGAACATTTTGTCACCAGCCGAGACCAAAATTCAGCGATTCCCCATCTCAGCCCAGAAAGCAGGTAGAACATGTTTTGTGGTGCCTTTCAGCTGCCTACCGGGGTAGTGTAAAAACTACCAACAGAACTCGTTTCTGGCACTTTCCCCGGTGGAGTTGTGCATGGGGTGTGTTTGTAACATTTTGTCACCAGCCGAGACCAAAATTCAGCCATTCCCCATCTCAGCCCAGAAAGCAGGTAGAACAAGTTTTGTGGTGCCTTTCAGCTGCCTACCGGGGTACTGTAAAAACTACTAACAGAACTCGCTTCTGGCACCTTCCGCGGTGGAGTTGTGCATGGGGTGTGTTTGGAACATTTTGTCAGCAGCTGAGGCCAAAATTCAGCGTCTCCACATCTCAGCCCAGAAAGCAGGTAGAACATCTTTTGTGGTGCCTTTCAGCTGTCTACTGGGGTAGTGTAAAAACTACCAACAGAACTCCTTTCTGGCACCTTCCGCGGTGGAGTTGTGCATGGGGTGTGTTTGGAACATTTTGTCAGCAGCCGAGACCAAAATTCAGCCATTCCCCATCTCAGCCCAGAAAGCAGGTAGAACAACTTTTGTGGTGCCTTTCAGCTGTCTACTGGGGTAGTGTAAAAAGTACCAGTAGAACTCGTTTCTGGCACTTTCCCCGGTGGAGTTGTGCATGGGGTGTGTTTGGAACATTTTGTCTCCAGCTGAGACCAAAATTCATCGTTTCCCCATCTCAGCCCAGAAAGCAGGTAGAACAAGTTTTGTGGTGCCTTTCAGCTGTCTACCGGGGTAGTGTAAAAAGTACCAGTAGTACTCGTTTCTGGCACCTTCCCCGGTGGAGTTGTGCATGGGGTGTGTTTGGAACATTTTGTCACCAGCCGAGACCAAAATTCAGCGATTCCCCATCTCAGCCCAGAAAGCAGGTAGAACATGTTTTGTGGTGCCTTTCAGCTGCCTACCGGTTTAGTGTAAAAACTACTAACAGAACTCGTTTCTGGCACCTTCCGCGGTGGAGTTGTGCATGGGGTGTGTTTGGAACATTTTGTCACCAGCTGAGGCCAAAATTCAGCGTCTTCACATCTCAGCCCAGAAAGCAGGTAGAACATCTTTTGTGGTGCCTTTCAGCTGCCTACCGGGGTAGTGTAAAAAGTACCAGTAGAACTCGTTTCTGGCACTTTCCCCGGTGGAGTTGTGCATGGGGTGTGTTTGGAACATTTTGTCAGCAGCTGAGGCCAAAATTCAGCGTTTCCCCATCTCTAGCCCAGAAAGCAGTTAGAACATCTTTTGTGGTGCCTTTCAGCTGCCTACTGGGGTAGTGTAAAAAGTACCAGTAGAACTCGTTTCTGGCACTTTCCCCGGTGGAGTTGTGCATGGGGTGTGTTTGGAACATTTTGTCACCAGCCGAGACCAAAATTCAGCGATTCCCCATCTCAGCCCAGAAAGCAGGTAGAACAAGTTTTGTGGTGCCTTTCAGCTGTCTACTGGGGTAGTGTAAAAAGTACCAGTAGAACTCGTTTCTGGCACTTTCCCCGGTGGAGTTGTGCATGGGGTGTGTTTGGAACATTTTGTCACCAGCCGAGACCAAAATTCAGCCATTCCCCATCTCAGCCCAGAAAGCAGGTAGAACATCCTTTGTGGTGACGTTCAGCTGTCTACAGGGGTAGTGTAAAAAGTACCAGTAGAACTCCTTTCTGGCACTTTCCCCGGTGGAGTTGTGCATGGGGTGTGTTTGGAACATTTTGTCTCCAGCTGAGACCAAAATTCAGCCATTCCCCATCTCAGCCCAGAAAGCAGGTAGAACAAGTTTTGTGGTGCCTTTCAGCTGCCTACCGGGGTAGTGTAAAAACTACCAAGAGAACTCCTTTCTGGCACCTTCCCCGGTGGAGTTGTGCATGGGGTGTGTTTGGAACATTTTGCCTCCAGCTGAGACCAAAATTCAGCCATTCCCCATCTCAGCCCAGAAAGCAGGTAGAACAAGTTTTGTGGTGACGTTCAGCTGTCTACAGGGGTAGTGTAAAAAGTACCAGTAGAACTCCTTTCTGGCACTTTCCCCGGTGGAGTTGTGCATGGGGTGTGTTTGGAACATTTTGTCAGGAGCCGAGACCAAAATTCAGCCATTCCCCATCTCAGCCCAGAAAGCAGGTAGAACATGTTTTGTGGTGCCTTTCAGCTGCCTACCGGGGTAGTGTAAAAAGTACTAACAGAACTCGTTTCTGGCACCTTCCCCGGTGGAGTTGTGCATGGGGTGTGTTTGGAACATTTTGTCACCAGCTGAGGCCAAAATTCAGCGTCTCCACATCTCAGCCCAGAAAGCAGGTAGAACATCTTTTGTGGTGCCTTTCAGCTGCCTACCGGGGTAGTGTAAAAACTACCAACAGAACTCGTTTCTGGCACCTTCCCCGGTGGAGTTGTGCATGGGGTGTGTTTGGAACATTTTGTCTCCAGCTGAGACCAAAATTCAGCCATTCCCCATCTCAGCCCAGAAAGCAGGTAGAACATCTTTTGTTGTGACTTTCAGCTGCCTACCGGGGTACTATAAAAACTACCAACAGAACTCCTTTCTGGCACCTTTCCTGGTGGAGTTGTGCATGGGGTGTGTTTGGAACATTTTGTCACCAGCCGAGACCAAAATTCAGCCATTCCCCATCTCAGCCCAGAAAGCAGGTAGAACAAGTTTTGTGGTGCCTTTCAGCTGTCTACCGGGGTAGTGTAAAAACTACTAACAGAACTCGTTTCTGGCACCTTCCCCGGTGGAGTTGTGCATGGGGTGTGTTTGGAACATTTTGTCTCCAGCTGAGACCAAAATTCAGCGATTCCCCATCTCAGCCCAGAAAGCAGGTAGAACAACTTTTGTGGTGCCTTTCAGCTGTCTACAGGGGTAGTGTAAAAAGTACCAGTAGAACTCCTTTCTGGCACTTTCCCCGGTGGAGTTGTGCATGGGGTGTGTTTGGAACATTTTGTCACCAGCCGAGACCAAAATTCAGCGATTCCCCATCTCAGCCCAGAAAGCAGGTAGAACAACTTTTGTGGTGCCTTTCAGCTGTCTACCGGGGTAGTGTAAAAACTACCAACAGAACTCCTTTCTGGCACTTTCCCCGGTGGAGATGTGCATGGGGTGTGTTTGGAACATTTTGTCACCAGCCGAGACCAAAATTCAGCGATTCCCCATCTCAGCCCAGAAAGCAGGTAGAACAAGTTTTGTGGTGCCTTTCAGCTGCCTACCGGGGTAGTGTAAAAACTACTAACAGAACTCGTTTCTGGCGCTTTCCCCGGTGGAGTTGTGCATGGGGTGTGTTTGTAACATTTTGTCAGGAGCCGAGACCAAAATTCAGCCATTCCCCATCTCAGCCCAGAAAGCAGGTAGAACAAGTTTTGTGGTGCCTTTCAGCTGCCTACCGGGGTAGTGTAAAAACTACCAAGAGAACTCGTTTCTGGCACCTTCCCCGGTGGAGTTGTGCATGGAGTGTTTTTGGAACATTTTGTCTCCAGCTGAGACCAAAATTCAGCCATTCCCCATCTCAGCCCAGAAAGCAGGTAGAACAAGTTTTGTGGTGACGTTCAGCTGTCTACAGGGGTAGTGTAAAAAGTACCAGTAGAACTCCTTTCTGGCACTTTCCCTGGTGGAGTTGTGCATGGGGTGTGTTTGGAACATTTTGTCAGGAGCCGAGACCAAAATTCAGCCATTCCCCATCTCAGCCCAGAAAGCAGGTAGAACATGTTTTGTGGTGCCTTTCAGCTGCCTACCGGGGTAGTGTAAAAACTACTAACAGAACTCGTTTCTGGCACCTTCCGCGGTGGAGTTGTGCATGGGGTGTGTTTGGAACATTTTGTCGCCAGCTGAGGCCATAATTCAGCGTCTCCACATCTCAGCCCAGAAAGCAGGTAGAACATCCTTTGTGGTGCCTTTCAGCTGACTACCGGGGTAGTGTAAAAAGTACCAGTAGAACTCCTTTCTGGCACTTTCCCCGGTGGAGTTGTGCATGGGGTGTGTTTGGAACATTTTGTCAGCAGCTGAGGCCAAAATTCAGCGTTTCCCCATCTCAGTCCAGAAAGCAGGTAGAACATCTTTTGTGGTGCCTTTCAGCTGCCTACTGGGGTAGTGTAAAAAGTACCAGTAGAACTCGTTCCTGGCACTTTCCCCGGTGGCGTTGTGCATGGGGTGTGTTTGGAACATTTTGTCACCAGCCGAGACCAAAATTCAGCGATTCCCCATCTCAGCCCAGAAAGCAGGTAGAACAAGTTTTGTGGTGCCTTTCAGCTGTCTACCGGGGTAGTGTAAAAAGTACCAGTAGAACTCGTTTCTGGCACTTTCCCCGGTGGAGTTGTGCATGGGGTGTGTTTGGAACATTTTGTCACCAGCCGAGACCAAAATTCAGCCATTCCCCATCTCAGCCCAGAAAGCAGGTAGAACAAGTTTTGTGGTGCCTTTCAGCTGTCTACCGGGGTAGTGTAAAAACTACTAACAGAACTCGTTTCTGGCACCTTCCACGGTGGAGTTGTGCATGGGGTGTGTTTGGAACATTTTGTCTCCAGCTGAGACCAAAATTCAGCGATTCCCCATCTCAGCCCAGAAAGCAGGTAGAACAAGTTTTGTGGTGCCTTTCAGCTGCCTACCGGGGTAGTGTAAAAACTACCAACAGAACTCGTTTCTGGCACCTTCCCCGGTGGAGTTGTGCATGGGGTGTGTTTGGAACATTTTGTCTCCAGCTGAGACCAAAATTCAGCCATTCCCCATCTCAGCCCAGAAAGCAGGTAGAACAAGTTTTGTGGTGACGTTCAGCTGTCTACAGGGGTAGTGTAAAAAGTACCAGTAGAACTCCTTTCTGGCACTTTCCCCGGTGGAGTTGTGCATGGGGTGTGTTTGGAACATTTTGTCTCCAGCTGAGACCAAAATTCAGCGATTCCCCATCTCAGCCCAGAAAGCAGGTAGAACAAGTTTTGTGGTGCCTTTCAGCTGCCTACCGGGGTAGTGTAAAAACTACCAACAGAACTCGTTTCTGGCACCTTCCCCGGTGGAGTTGTGCATGGGGTGTGTTTGGAACATTTTGTCTCCAGCTGAGACCAAAATTCAGCCATTCCCCATCTCAGCCCAGAAAGCAGGTAGAACAAGTTTTGTGGTGACGTTCAGCTGTCTACAGGGGTAGTGTAAAAAGTACCAGTAGAACTCCTTTCTGGCACTTTCCCCGGTGGAGTTGTGCATGGGGTGTGTTTGGAACATTTTGTCTCCAGCTGAGACCAAAATTCAGCGATTCCCCATCTCAGCCCAGAAAGCAGGTAGAACAACTTTTGTGGTGCCTTTCAGCTGTCTACAGGGGTAGTGTAAAAAGTACCAGTAGAACTCGTTTTTGGCACTTTCCCCGGTGGAGTTGTGCATGGGGTGTGTTTGGAACATTTTGTCACCAGCCGAGACCAAAATTCAGCGATTCCCCATCTCAGCCCAGAAAGCAGGTAGAACAAGTTTTGTGGTGCCTTTCAGCTGTCTACCGGGGTAGTGTAAAAAGTACCAGTAGAACTCGTTTCTGGCACTTTCCCCGGTGGAGTTGTGCATGGGGTGTGTTTGGAACATTTTGTCACCAGCCGAGGCCAAAATTCAGCGTTTCCCCATCTCAGTCCAGAAAGCAGGTAGAACATCTTTTGTGGTGCCTTTCAGCTGCCTACTGGGGTAGTGTAAAAAGTACCAGTAGAACTCGTTTCTGGCACTTTCCCCGGTGGAGTTGTGCATGGGGTGTGTTTGGAACATTTTGTCAGGAGCCGAGACCAAAATTCAGCCATTCCCCATCTCAGCCCAGAAAGCAGGTAGAACAACTTTTGTGGTGCCTTTCAGCTGTCTACCGGGGTAGTGTAAAAACTACCAGTAGAACTCGTTTCTGGCACTTTCCCCGGTGGAGTTGTGCATGGGGTGTGTTTGGAACATTTTGTCACCAGCCGAGACCAAAATTCAGCCATTCCCCATCTCAGCCCAGAAAGCAGGTAGAACAAATTTTGTGGTGCCTTTCAGCTGTCTACAGGGGTAGTGTAAAAAGTACCAGTAGAACTCGTTTCTGGCACTTTCCCCGGTGGAGTTGTGCATGGGGTGTGTTTGGAACATTTTGTCAGGAGCCGAGACCAAAATTCAGCGATTCCCCATCTCAGCCCAGAAAGCAGGTAGAACAAGTTTTGTGGTGCCTTTCAGCTGTCTACAGGGGTAGTGTAAAAACTACCAACAGAACTCGTTTCTGGCACTTTCCCCGGTGGAGATGTGCATGGGGTGTGTTTGTAACATTTTGTCACCAGCCGAGACCAAAATTCAGCGATTCCCCATCTCAGCCCAGAAAGCAGGTAGAACAACTTTTGTGGTGCCTTGCAGCTGTCTACCGGGGTAGTGTAAAAAGTACCAGTAGAACTCGTTTCTGGCACCTTCCGCGGTGGAGTTGTGCATGGGGTGTGTTTGGAACATTTTGTCACCAGCTGAGACCAAAATTCAGCGATTCCCCATCTCAGCCCAGAAAGCAGGTAGAACAAGTTTTGTGGTGCCTTTCAGCTGTCTACCGGGGTAGTGTAAAAACTACTAACAGAACTCGTTTCTGGCACCTTCCCCGGTGGAGTTGTGCATGGGGTGTGTTTGGAACATTTTGTCTCCAGCCGAGACCAAAATTCAGCGATTCCCCATCTCAGCCCAGAAAGCAGGTAGAACAAGTTTTGTGGTGCCTTTTAGCTGCCTACCGGGGTAGTGTAAAAACTACCAAGAGAACTCGTTTCTGGCACCTTCCGCGGTGGAGTTGTGCATGGGGTGTGTTTGGAACATTTTGTCACCAGCCGAGACCAAAATTCAGCCATTCCCCATCTCAGCCCAGAAAGCAGGTAGAACAAGTTTTGTGGTGCCTTTCAGCTGTCTACCGGGGTAGTGTAAAAACTACCAACAGAACTCCTTTCTGGCACCTTCCCCGGTGGAGTTGTGCATGGGGTGTGTTTGGAACATTTTGTCTCCAGCTGAGACCAAAATTCAGCCATTCCCCATCTCAGCCCAGAAAGCAGGTAGAACAAATTTTGTGGTGCCTTTCAGCTGTCTACCGGGGTAGTGTAAAAAGTACCAACAGAACTCGTTTTTGGCACTTTCCCCGGTGGAGTTGTGCATGGGGTGTGTTTGGAACATTTTGTCACCAGCCGAGACCAAAATTCAGCGATTCCCCATCTCAGCCCAGAAAGCAGGTAGAACAAGTTTTGTGGTGCCTTTCAGCTGCCTACCGGGGTAGTGTAAAAAGTACCAGTAGAACTCGTTTCTGGCACTTTCCCCGGTGGAGTTGTGCATGGGGTGTGTTTGGAACATTTTGTCACCAGCCGAGGCCAAAATTCAGCGTTTCCCCATCTCAGTCCAGAAAGCAGGTAGAACATCTTTTGTGGTGCCTTTCAGCTGCCTACTGGGGTAGAGTAAAAAGTACCAGTAGAACTCGTTTCTGGCACTTTCCCCGGTGGAGTTGTGCATGGGGTGTGTTTGGAACATTTTGTCAGGAGCCGAGACCAAAATTCAGCCATTCCCCATCTCAGCCCAGAAAGCAGGTAGAACAAGTTTTGTGGTGCCTTTCAGCTGTCTACCGGGGTAGTGTAAAAACTACCAGTAGAACTCGTTTCTGGCACTTTCCCCGGTGGAGTTGTGCATGGGGTGTGTTTGGAACATTTTGTCACCAGCCGAGACCAAAATTCAGCGATTCCCCATCTCAGCCCAGAAAGCAGGTAGAACAAGTTTTGTGGTGCCTTGCAGCTGTCTACCGGGGTAGTGTAAAAAGTACCAGTAGAACTCGTTTCTGGCACTTTCCCCGGTGGAGTTGTGCATGGGGTGTGTTTGGAACATTTTGTCACCAGCCGAGACCAAAATTCAGCCATTCCCCATCTCAGCCCAGAAAGCAGGTAGAACAAGTTTTGTGGTGCCTTTCAGCTGTTACCGGGGTAGTGTAAAAACTTCCAACAGAACTCCTTTCTGGCACCTTCCCCGGTGGAGTTGTGCATGGGGTGTGTTTGGAACATTTTGTCAGCAGCCGAGTCCAAAATTCAGCGATTCCCCATCTCAGCCCAGAAAGCAGGTAGAACAAATTTTGTGGTGCCTTTCAGCTGTCTACAGGGGTAGTGTAAAAACGACCAACAGAACTTGTTTCTGGCACTTTCCCCGGTGGAGTTGTGCATGGGGTGTGTTTGGAACATTTTGTCACCAGCCGAGACCAAAATTCAGCCATTCCCCATCTCAGCCCAGAAAGCAGGTAGAACAAGTTTTGTGGTGCCTTTCAGCTGTCTACAGGGGTAGTGTAAAAAGTACCAGTAGAACTCGTTTTTGGCACTTTCCCCGGTGGAGTTGTGCATGGGGTGTGTTTGGAACATTTTGTCACCAGCCGAGACCAAAATTCAGCGATTCCCCATCTCAGCCCAGAAAGCAGGTAGAACAAGTTTTGTGGTGCCTTTCAGCTGCCTACCGGGGTACTATAAAAACTACCAACAGAACTCGTTTCTGGCACCTTTCCTGGTGGAGTTGTGCATGGGGTGTGTTTGGAACATTTTGTCTCCAGCTGAGACCAAAATTCAGCGATTCCCCATCTCAGCCCAGAAAGCAGGTAGAACAAGTTTTGTGGTGCCTTTCAGCTGCCTACTGGGGTAGTGTAAAAAGTACCAGTAGAACTCCTTTCTGGCACTTTCCCCGGTGGAATTGTGCATGGGGTGTGTTTGGAACATTTTGTCACCAGCCGAGACCAAAATTCAGCGATTCCCCATCTCAGCCCAGAAAGCAGGTCGAACAACTTTTGTGGTGCCTTTCAGCTGTCTACCGGGGTAGTGTAAAAACTACCAACAGAACTCCTTTCTGGCACTTTCCCCGGTGGAGATGTGCATGGGGTGTGTTTGGAAAATTTTGTCAGGAGCCGAGACGAAAATTCAGCCATTCCCCATCTCAGCCCAGAAAGCAGGTAGAACAACTTTTGTGGTGCCTTTCAGCTGTCTACAGGGGTAGTGTAAAAAGTACCAGTAGAACTCGTTTTTGGCACTTTCCCCGGTGGAGTTGTGCATGGGGTGTGTTTGGAACATTTTGTCACCAGCCGAGACCAAAATTCAGCGATTCCCCATCTCAGCCCAGAAAGCAGGTAGAACAAGTTTTGTGGTGCCTTTCAGCTGTCTACCGGGGTAGTGTAAAAAGTACCAGTAGAACTCGTTTCTGGCACTTTCCCCGGTGGAGTTGTGCATGGGGTGTGTTTGGAACATTTTGTCAGGAGCCGAGACCAAAATTCAGCCATTCCCCATCTCAGCCCAGAAAGCAGGTAGAACAACTTTTGTGGTGCCTTTCAGCTGTCTACCGGGGTAGTGTAAAAACTACCAGTAGAACTCGTTTCTGGCACTTTCCCCGGTGGAGTTGTGCATGGGGTGTGTTTGGAACATTTTGTCACCAGCCGAGACCAAAATTCAGCCATTCCCCATCTCAGCCCAGAAAGCAGGTAGAACAAATTTTGTGGTGCCTTTCAGCTGTCTACAGGGGTAGTGTAAAAAGTACCAGTAGAACTCGTTTCTGGCACTTTCCCCGGTGGAGTTGTGCATGGGGTGTGTTTGGAACATTTTGTCAGGAGCCGAGACCAAAATTCAGCGATTCCCCATCTCAGCCCAGAAAGCAGGTAGAACAAGTTTTGTGGTGCCTTTCAGCTGTCTACAGGGGTAGTGTAAAAACTACCAGTAGAACTCGTTTCTGGCACTTTCCCCGGTGGAGTTGTGCATGGGGTGTGTTTGGAACATTTTGTCACCAGCCGAGACCAAAATTCAGCCATTCCCCATCTCAGCCCAGAAAGCAGGTAGAACAAATTTTGTGGTGCCTTTCAGCTGTCTACAGGGGTAGTGTAAAAAGTACCAGTAGAACTCGTTTCTGGCACTTTCCCCGGTGGAGTTGTGCATGGGGTGTGTTTGGAACATTTTGTCAGGAGCCGAGACCAAAATTCAGCGATTCCCCATCTCAGCCCAGAAAGCAGGTAGAACAAGTTTTGTGGTGCCTTTTAGCTGCCTACCGGGGTAGTGTAAAAACTACCAAGAGAACTCGTTTCTGGCACCTTCCGCGGTGGAGTTGTGCATGGGGTGTGTTTGGAACATTTTGTCACCAGCCGAGACCAAAATTCAGCCATTCCCCATCTCAGCCCAGAAAGCAGGTAGAACAAGTTTTGTGGTGCCTTTCAGCTGTCTACCGGGGTAGTGTAAAAACTACCAACAGAACTCCTTTCTGGCACCTTCCCCGGTGGAGTTGTGCATGGGGTGTGTTTGGAACATTTTGTCTCCAGCTGAGACCAAAATTCAGCCATTCCCCATCTCAGCCCAGAAAGCAGGTAGAACAAATTTTGTGGTGCCTTTCAGCTGTCTACCGGGGTAGTGTAAAAAGTACCAACAGAACTCGTTTTTGGCACTTTCCCCGGTGGAGTTGTGCATGGGGTGTGTTTGGAACATTTTGTCACCAGCCGAGACCAAAATTCAGCGATTCCCCATCTCAGCCCAGAAAGCAGGTAGAACAAGTTTTGTGGTGCCTTTCAGCTGCCTACCGGGGTAGTGTAAAAAGTACCAGTAGAACTCGTTTCTGGCACTTTCCCCGGTGGAGTTGTGCATGGGGTGTGTTTGGAACATTTTGTCACCAGCCGAGGCCAAAATTCAGCGTTTCCCCATCTCAGTCCAGAAAGCAGGTAGAACATCTTTTGTGGTGCCTTTCAGCTTCCTACTGGGGTAGAGTAAAAAGTACCAGTAGAACTCGTTTCTTGCACTTTCCCCGGTGGAGTTGTGCATGGGGTGTGTTTGGAACATTTTGTCAGGAGCCGAGACCAAAATTCAGCCATTCCCCATCTCAGCCCAGAAAGCAGGTAGAACAACTTTTGTGGTGCCTTTCAGCTGTCTACCGGGGTAGTGTAAAAACTACCAGTAGAACTCGTTTCTGGCACTTTCCCCGGTGGAGTTGTGCATGGGGTGTTTTTGGAACATTTTGTCACCAGCCGAGACCAAAATTCAGCGATTCCCCATCTCAGCCCAGAAAGCAGGTAGAACAAGTTTTGTGGTGCCTTGCAGCTGTCTACCGGGGTAGTGTAAAAAGTACCAGTAGAACTCGTTTCTGGCACTTTCCCCGGTGGAGTTGTGCATGGGGTGTGTTTGGAACATTTTGTCACCAGCCGAGACCAAAATTCAGCCATTCCCCATCTCAGCCCAGAAAGCAGGTAGAACAAGTTTTGTGGTGCCTTTCAGCTGTTACCGGGGTAGTGTAAAAACTTCCAACAGAACTCCTTTCTGGCACCTTCCCCGGTGGAGTTGTGCATGGGGTGTGTTTGGAACATTTTGTCAGCAGCCGAGTCCAAAATTCAGCGATTCCCCATCTCAGCCCAGAAAGCAGGTAGAACAAATTTTGTGGTGCCTTTCAGCTGTCTACAGGGGTAGTGTAAAAACGACCAACAGAACTTGTTTCTGGCACTTTCCCCGGTGGAGTTGTGCATGGGGTGTGTTTGGAACATTTTGTCACCAGCCGAGACCAAAATTCAGCCATTCCCCATCTCAGCCCAGAAAGCAGGTAGAACAAGTTTTGTGGTGCCTTTCAGCTGTCTACAGGGGTAGTGTAAAAAGTACCAGTAGAACTCGTTTTTGGCACTTTCCCCGGTGGAGTTGTGCATGGGGTGTGTTTGGAACATTTTGTCACCAGCCGAGACCAAAATTCAGCGATTCCCCATCTCAGCCCAGAAAGCAGGTAGAACAAGTTTTGTGGTGCCTTTCAGCTGCCTACCGGGGTACTATAAAAACTACCAACAGAACTCGTTTCTGGCACCTTCCACGGTGGAGTTGTGCATGGGGTGTGTTTGGAACATTTTGTCTCCAGCTGAGACCAAAATTCAGCGATTCCCCATCTCAGCCCAGAAAGCAGGTAGAACAAGTTTTGTGGTGCCTTTCAGCTGCCTACTGGGGTAGTGTAAAAAGTACCAGTAGAACTCCTTTCTGGCACTTTCCCCGGTGGAGTTGTGCATGGGGTGTGTTTGGAACATTTTGTCACCAGCCGAGACCAAAATTCAGCGATTCCCCATCTCAGCCCAGAAAGCAGGTAGAACAACTTTTGTGGTGCCTTTCAGCTGTCTACCGGGGTAGTGTAAAAACTACCAACAGAACTCCTTTCTGGCACTTTCCCCGGTGGAGATGTGCATGGGGTGTGTTTGGAAAATTTTGTCAGGAGCCGAGACGAAAATTCAGCCATTCCCCATCTCAGCCCAGAAAGCAGGTAGAACAACTTTTGTGGTGCCTTTCAGCTGTCTACAGGGGTAGTGTAAAAAGTACCAGTAGAACTCGTTTTTGGCACTTTCCCCGGTGGAGTTGTGCATGGGGTGTGTTTGGAACATTTTGTCACCAGCCGAGACCAAAATTCAGCGATTCCCCATCTCAGCCCAGAAAGCAGGTAGAACAAGTTTTGTGGTGCCTTTCAGCTGTCTACCGGGGTAGTGTAAAAAGTACCAGTAGAACTCGTTTCTGGCACTTTCCCCGGTGGAGTTGTGCATGGGGTGTGTTTGGAACATTTTGTCACCAGCCGAGGCCAAAATTCAGCGTTTCCCCATCTCAGTCCAGAAAGCAGGTAGAACATCTTTTGTGGTGCCTTTCAGCTGCCTACTGGGGTAGTGTAAAAAGTACCAGTAGAACTCGTTTCTGGCACTTTCCCCGGTGGAGTTGTGCATGGGGTGTGTTTGGAACATTTTGTCAGGAGCCGAGACCAAAATTCAGCCATTCCCCATCTCAGCCCAGAAAGCAGGTAGAACAACTTTTGTGGTGCCTTTCAGCTGTCTACCGGGGTAGTGTAAAAACTACCAGTAGAACTCGTTTCTGGCACTTTCCCCGGTGGAGTTGTGCATGGGGTGTGTTTGGAACATTTTGTCACCAGCCGAGACCAAAATTCAGCCATTCCCCATCTCAGCCCAGAAAGCAGGTAGAACAAATTTTGTGGTGCCTTTCAGCTGTCTACAGGGGTAGTGTAAAAAGTACCAGTAGAACTCGTTTCTGGCACTTTCCCCGGTGGAGTTGTGCATGGGGTGTGTTTGGAACATTTTGTCAGGAGCCGAGACCAAAATTCAGCGATTCCCCATCTCAGCCCAGAAAGCAGGTAGAACAAGTTTTGTGGTGCCTTTCAGCTGTCTACAGGGGTAGTGTAAAAACTACCAACAGAACTCGTTTCTGGCACTTTCCCCGGTGGAGATGTGCATGGGGTGTGTTTGTAACATTTTGTCACCAGCCGAGACCAAAATTCAGCGATTCCCCATCTCAGCCCAGAAAGCAGGTAGAACAACTTTTGTGGTGCCTTGCAGCTGTCTACCGGGGTAGTGTAAAAAGTACCAGTAGAACTCGTTTCTGGCACCTTCCCCGGTGGAGTTGTGCATGGGGTGTGTTTGGAACATTTTGTCACCAGCTGAGACCAAAATTCAGCGATTCCCCATCTCAGCCCAGAAAGCAGGTAGAACAAGTTTTGTGGTGCCTTTCAGCTGTCTACCGGGGTAGTGTAAAAACTACTAACAGAACTCGTTTCTGGCACCTTCCCCGGTGGAGTTGTGCATGGGGTGTGTTTGGAACATTTTGTCTCCAGCCGAGACCAAAATTCAGCGATTCCCCATCTCAGCCCAGAAAGCAGGTAGAACAAGTTTTGTGGTGCCTTTTAGCTGCCTACCGGGGTAGTGTAAAAACTACCAAGAGAACTCGTTTCTGGCACCTTCCGCGGTGGAGTTGTGCATGGGGTGTGTTTGGAACATTTTGTCACCAGCCGAGACCAAAATTCAGCCATTCCCCATCTCAGCCCAGAAAGCAGGTAGAACAAGTTTTGTGGTGCCTTTCAGCTGTCTACCGGGGTAGTGTAAAAACTACCAAGAGAACTCCTTTCTGGCACCTTCCCCGGTGGAGTTGTGCATGGGGTGTGTTTGGAACATTTTGTCTCCAGCTGAGACCAAAATTCAGCCATTCCCCATCTCAGCCCAGAAAGCAAGTAGAACAAATTTTGTGGTGCCTTTCAGCTGTCTACCGGGGTAGTGTAAAAAGTACCAACAGAACTCGTTTTTGGCACTTTCCCCGGTGGAGTTGTGCATGGGGTGTGTTTGGAACATTTTGTCACCAGCCGAGACCAAAATTCAGCGATTCCCCATCTCAGCCCAGAAAGCAGGTAGAACAACTTTTGTGGTGCCTTGCAGCTGTCTACCGGGGTAGTGTAAAAAGTACCAGTAGAACTCGTTTCTGGCACCTTCCCCGGTGGAGTTGTGCATGGGGTGTGTTTGGAACATTTTGTCACCAGCTGAGACCAAAATTCAGCGATTCCCCATCTCAGCCCAGAAAGCAGGTAGAACAAGTTTTGTGGTGCCTTTCAGCTGTCTACCGGGGTAGTGTAAAAACTACTAACAGAACTCGTTTCTGGCACCTTCCCCGGTGGAGTTGTGCATGGGGTGTGTTTGGAACATTTTGTCTCCAGCCGAGACCAAAATTCAGCGATTCCCCATCTCAGCCCAGAAAGCAGGTAGAACAAGTTTTGTGGTGCCTTTTAGCTGCCTACCGGGGTAGTGTAAAAACTACCAAGAGAACTCGTTTCTGGCACCTTCCGCGGTGGAGTTGTGCATGGGGTGTGTTTGGAACATTTTGTCACCAGCCGAGACCAAAATTCAGCCATTCCCCATCTCAGCCCAGAAAGCAGGTAGAACAAGTTTTGTGGTGCCTTTCAGCTGTCTACCGGGGTAGTGTAAAAACTACCAAGAGAACTCCTTTCTGGCACCTTCCCCGGTGGAGTTGTGCATGGGGTGTGTTTGGAACATTTTGTCTCCAGCTGAGACCAAAATTCAGCCATTCCCCATCTCAGCCCAGAAAGCAAGTAGAACAAATTTTGTGGTGCCTTTCAGCTGTCTACCGGGGTAGTGTAAAAAGTACCAACAGAACTCGTTTTTGGCACTTTCCCCGGTGGAGTTGTGCATGGGGTGTGTTTGGAACATTTTGTCACCAGCCGAGACCAAAATTCAGCCATTCCCCATCTCAGCCCAGAAAGCAGGTAGAACAAGTTTTGTGGTGCCTTTCAGCTGCCTACCGGGGTAGTGTAAAAAGTACCAGTAGAACTCGTTTCTGGCACTTTCCCCGGTGGAGTTGTGCATGGGGTGTGTTTGGAACATTTTGTCACCAGCCGAGGCCAAAATTCAGCGTTTCCCCATCTCAGTCCAGAAAGCAGGTAGAACATCTTTTGTGGTGCCTTTCAGCTGCCTACTGGGGTAGAGTAAAAAGTACCAGTAGAACTCGTTTCTGGCACTTTCCCCGGTGGAGTTGTGCATGGGGTGTGTTTGGAACATTTTGTCTCCAGCTGAGACCAAAATTCAGCCATTCCCCATCTCAGCCCAGAAAGCAGGTAGAACAACTTTTGTGGTGCCTTTCAGCTGTCTACCGGGGTAGTGTAAAAACTACCAGTAGAACTCGTTTCTGGCACTTTCCCCGGTGGAGTTGTGCATGGGGTGTTTTTGGAACATTTTGTCACCAGCCGAGACCAAAATTCAGCGATTCCCCATCTCAGCCCAGAAAGCAGGTAGAACAAGTTTTGTGGTGCCTTTCAGCTGTCTACCGGGGTAGTGTAAAAAGTACCAGTAGAACTCGTTTCTGGCACTTTCCCCGGTGGAGTTGTGCATGGGGTGTGTTTGGAACATTTTGTCACCAGCCGAGACCAAAATTCAGCCATTCCCCATCTCAGCCCAGAAAGCAGGTAGAACAAGTTTTGTGGTGCCTTTCAGCTGTTACCGGGGTAGTGTAAAAACTTCCAACAGAACTCCTTTCTGGCACCTTCCCCGGTGGAGTTGTGCATGGGGTGTGTTTGGAACATTTTGTCACCAGCTGAGACCAAAATTCAGCGATTCCCCATCTCAGCCCAGAAAGCAGGTAGAACAAGTTTTGTGGTGCCTTTCAGCTGTCTACCGGGGTAGTGTAAAAACTACTAACAGAACTCGTTTCTGGCACCTTCCCCGGTGGAGTTGTGCATGGGGTGTGTTTGGAACATTTTGTCTCCAGCCGAGACCAAAATTCAGCGATTCCCCATCTCAGCCCAGAAAGCAGGTAGAACAAGTTTTGTGGTGCCTTTTAGCTGCCTACCGGGGTAGTGTAAAAACTACCAAGAGAACTCGTTTCTGGCACCTTCCGCGGTGGAGTTGTGCATGGGGTGTGTTTGGAACATTTTGTCACCAGCCGAGACCAAAATTCAGCCATTCCCCATCTCAGCCCAGAAAGCAGGTAGAACAAGTTTTGTGGTGCCTTTCAGCTGTCTACCGGGGTAGTGTAAAAACTACCAAGAGAACTCCTTTCTGGCACCTTCCCCGGTGGAGTTGTGCATGGGGTGTGTTTGGAACATTTTGTCTCCAGCTGAGACCAAAATTCAGCCATTCCCCATCTCAGCCCAGAAAGCAAGTAGAACAAATTTTGTGGTGCCTTTCAGCTGTCTACCGGGGTAGTGTAAAAAGTACCAACAGAACTCGTTTTTGGCACTTTCCCCGGTGGAGTTGTGCATGGGGTGTGTTTGGAACATTTTGTCACCAGCCGAGACCAAAATTCAGCCATTCCCCATCTCAGCCCAGAAAGCAGGTAGAACAAGTTTTGTGGTGCCTTTCAGCTGCCTACCGGGGTAGTGTAAAAAGTACCAGTAGAACTCGTTTCTGGCACTTTCCCCGGTGGAGTTGTGCATGGGGTGTGTTTGGAACATTTTGTCACCAGCCGAGGCCAAAATTCAGCGTTTCCCCATCTCAGTCCAGAAAGCAGGTAGAACATCTTTTGTGGTGCCTTTCAGCTGCCTACTGGGGTAGAGTAAAAAGTACCAGTAGAACTCGTTTCTGGCACTTTCCCCGGTGGAGTTGTGCATGGGGTGTGTTTGGAACATTTTGTCTCCAGCTGAGACCAAAATTCAGCCATTCCCCATCTCAGCCCAGAAAGCAGGTAGAACAACTTTTGTGGTGCCTTTCAGCTGTCTACCGGGGTAGTGTAAAAACTACCAGTAGAACTCGTTTCTGGCACTTTCCCCGGTGGAGTTGTGCATGGGGTGTTTTTGGAACATTTTGTCACCAGCCGAGACCAAAATTCAGCGATTCCCCATCTCAGCCCAGAAAGCAGGTAGAACAAGTTTTGTGGTGCCTTTCAGCTGTCTACCGGGGTAGTGTAAAAAGTACCAGTAGAACTCGTTTCTGGCACTTTCCCCGGTGGAGTTGTGCATGGGGTGTGTTTGGAACATTTTGTCACCAGCCGAGACCAAAATTCAGCCATTCCCCATCTCAGCCCAGAAAGCAGGTAGAACAAGTTTTGTGGTGCCTTTCAGCTGTTACCGGGGTAGTGTAAAAACTTCCAACAGAACTCCTTTCTGGCACCTTCCCCGGTGGAGTTGTGCATGGGGTGTGTTTGGAACATTTTGTCAGCAGCCGAGTCCAAAATTCAGCGATTCCCCATCTCAGCCCAGAAAGCAGGTAGAACAAATTTTGTGGTGCCTTTCAGCTGTCTACAGGGGTAGTGTAAAAACGACCAACAGAACTTGTTTCTGGCACTTTCCCCGGTGGAGTTGTGCATGGGGTGTGTTTGGAACATTTTGTCAGGAGCCGAGACCAAAATTCAGCGATTCTCCATCTCAGCCCAGAAAGCAGGTAGAACAAGTTTTGTGGTGCCTTTCAGCTGTCTACAGGGGTAGTGTAAAAAGTACCAGTAGAACTCGTTTTTGGCACTTTCCCCCGTGGAGTTGTGCATGGGGTGTGTTTGGAACATTTTGTCACCAGCCGAGACCAAAATTCAGCGATTCCCCATCTCAGCCCAGAAAGCAGGTAGAACAAGTTTTGTGGTGCCTTTCAGCTGCCTACCGGGGTAGTGTAAAAAGTACCAGTAGAACTCGTTTCTGGCACTTTCCCCGGTGGAGTTGTGCATGGGGTGTGTTTGGAACATTTTGTCACCAGCCGAGGCCAAAATTCAGCGTTTCCCCATCTCAGTCCAGAAAGCAGGTAGAACATCTTTTGTGGTGCCTTTCAGCTGCCTACTGGGGTAGTGTAAAAACTACCAAGAGAACTCGTTTCTGGCACTTTCCCCGGTGGAGTTGTGCATGGGGTGTGTTTGGAACATTTTGTCAGGAGCCGAGACCAAAATTCAGCCATTCCCCATTCAAGCCCAGAAAGCAGGTAGAACAAGTTTTGTGGTGCCTTTCAGCTGTTACCGGGGTAGTGTAAAAACTACCAACAGAACTCCTTTCTGGCACCTTCCCCGGTGGAGTTGTGCATGGGGTGTGTTTGGAACATTTTGTCTCCAGCTGAGACCAAAATTCAGCCATTCCCCATCTCAGCCCAGAAAGCAGGTAGAACAAATTTTGTGGTGCCTTTCAGCTGTCTACCGGGGTAGTGTAAAAAGTACCAGTAGAACTCGTTTCTGGCACTTTCCCCGGTGGAGTTGTGCATGGGGTGTGTTTGGAACATTTTGTCAGGAGCCGAGACCAAAATTCAGCCATTCCCCATTCAAGCCCAGAAAGCAGGTAGAACAACTTTTGTGGTGCCTTTCAGCTGTCTACCGGGGTAGTGTAAAAAGCACCAGTAGAACTCGTTTCTGGCACTTTCCCCGGTGGAGTTGTGCATGGGGTGTGTTTGGAACATTTTGTCAGGAGCCGAGACCAAAATTCAGCGATTCCCCATCTCAGCCCAGAAAGCAGGTAGAACAAGTTTTGTGGTGCCTTTCAGCTGCCTACCGGGGTAGTGTAAAAAGTACCAGTAGAACTCGTTTCTGGCACTTTCCCCGGTGGAGTTGTGCATGGGGTGTGTTTGGAACATTTTGTCACCAGCCGAGGCCAAAATTCAGCGTTTCCCCATCTCAGTCCAGAAAGCAGGTAGAACATCTTTTGTGGTGCCTTTCAGCTGCCTACTGGGGTAGTGTAAAAAGTACCAGTAGAACTCGTTTCTGGCACTTTCCCCGGTGGAGTTGTGCATGGGGTGTGTTTGGAACATTTTGTCAGGAGCCGAGACCAAAATTCAGCCATTCCCCATTCAAGCCCAGAAAGCAGGTAGAACAACTTTTGTGGTGCCTTTCAGCTGTCTACCGGGGTAGTGTAAAAAGCACCAGTAGAACTCGTTTCTGGCACTTTCCCCGGTGGAGTTGTGCATGGGGTGTGTTTGGAACATTTTGTCAGGAGCCGAGACCAAAATTCAGCGATTCCCCATCTCAGCCCAGAAAGCAGGTAGAACAAGTTTTGTGGTGCCTTTCAGCTGCCTACTGGGGTAGTGTAAAAAGTACCAGTAGAACTCGTTTCTGGCACTTTCCCCGGTGGAGTTGTGCATGGGGTGTGTTTGGAACATTTTGTCACCAGCCGAGACCAAAATTCAGCCATTCCCCATCTCAGCCCAGAAAGCAGGTAGAACAAGTTTTGTGGTGCCTTTCAGCTGTCTACCGGGGTAGTGTAAAAACTACTAACAGAACTCGTTTCTGGCACCTTCCACGGTGGAGTTGTGCATGGGGTGTGTTTGGAACATTTTGTCTCCAGCTGAGACCAAAATTCAGCGATTCCCCATCTCAGCCCAGAAAGCAGGTAGAACAAGTTTTGTGGTGCCTTTCAGCTGTCTACAGGGGTAGTGTAAAAACTACCAACAGAACTCGTTTCTGGCACTTTCCCCGGTGGAGTTGTGCATGGGGTGTGTTTGTAACATTTTGTCACCAGCCGAGACCAAAATTCAGCCATTCCCCATCTCAGCCCAGAAAGCAGGTAGAACAAGTTTTGTGGTGCCTTTCAGCTGTTACCGGGGTAGTGTAAAAACTTCCAACAGAACTCCTTTCTGGCACCTTCCCCGGTGGAGTTGTGCATGGGGTGTGTTTGGAACATTTTGTCAGCAGCCGAGTCCAAAATTCAGCGATTCCCCATCTCAGCCCAGAAAGCAGGTAGAACAAATTTTGTGGTGCCTTTCAGCTGTCTACAGGGGTAGTGTAAAAACGACCAACAGAACTTGTTTCTGGCACTTTCCCCGGTGGAGTTGTGCATGGGGTGTGTTTGTAACATTTTGTCACCAGCCGAGACCAAAATTCAGCGATTCCCCATCTCAGCCCAGAAAGCAGGTAGAACAAGTTTTGTGGTGCCTTTCAGCTGCCTACCGGGGTAGTGTAAAAAGTACCAGTAGAACTCGTTTCTGGCACTTTCCCCGGTGGAGTTGTGCATGGGGTGTGTTTGGAACATTTTGTCACCAGCCGAGGCCAAAATTCAGCGTTTCCCCATCTCAGTCCAGAAAGCAGGTAGAACATCTTTTGTGGTGCCTTTCAGCTGCCTACTGGGGTAGAGTAAAAAGTACCAGTAGAACTCGTTTCTGGCACTTTCCCCGGTGGAGTTGTGCATGGGGTGTGTTTGGAACATTTTGTCTCCAGCTGAGACCAAAATTCAGCCATTCCCCATCTCAGCCCAGAAAGCAGGTAGAACAACTTTTGTGGTGCCTTTCAGCTGTCTACCGGGGTAGTGTAAAAACTACCAGTAGAACTCGTTTCTGGCACTTTCCCCGGTGGAGTTGTGCATGGGGTGTTTTTGGAACATTTTGTCACCAGCCGAGACCAAAATTCAGCGATTCCCCATCTCAGCCCAGAAAGCAGGTAGAACAAGTTTTGTGGTGCCTTTCAGCTGTCTACCGGGGTAGTGTAAAAAGTACCAGTAGAACTCGTTTCTGGCACTTTCCCCGGTGGAGTTGTGCATGGGGTGTGTTTGGAACATTTTGTCACCAGCCGAGACCAAAATTCAGCCATTCCCCATCTCAGCCCAGAAAGCAGGTAGAACAAGTTTTGTGGTGCCTTTCAGCTGTTACCGGGGTAGTGTAAAAACTTCCAACAGAACTCCTTTCTGGCACCTTCCCCGGTGGAGTTGTGCATGGGGTGTGTTTGGAACATTTTGTCAGCAGCCGAGTCCAAAATTCAGCGATTCCCCATCTCAGCCCAGAAAGCAGGTAGAACAAATTTTGTGGTGCCTTTCAGCTGTCTACAGGGGTAGTGTAAAAACGACCAACAGAACTTGTTTCTGGCACTTTCCCCGGTGGAGTTGTGCATGGGGTGTGTTTGGAACATTTTGTCAGGAGCCGAGACCAAAATTCAGCGATTCTCCATCTCAGCCCAGAAAGCAGGTAGAACAAGTTTTGTGGTGCCTTTCAGCTGTCTACAGGGGTAGTGTAAAAAGTACCAGTAGAACTCGTTTTTGGCACTTTCCCCCGTGGAGTTGTGCATGGGGTGTGTTTGGAACATTTTGTCACCAGCCGAGACCAAAATTCAGCGATTCCCCATCTCAGCCCAGAAAGCAGGTAGAACAAGTTTTGTGGTGCCTTTCAGCTGCCTACCGGGGTAGTGTAAAAAGTACCAGTAGAACTCGTTTCTGGCACTTTCCCCGGTGGAGTTGTGCATGGGGTGTGTTTGGAACATTTTGTCACCAGCCGAGGCCAAAATTCAGCGTTTCCCCATCTCAGTCCAGAAAGCAGGTAGAACATCTTTTGTGGTGCCTTTCAGCTGCCTACTGGGGTAGTGTAAAAAGTACCAGTAGAACTCGTTTCTGGCACTTTCCCCGGTGGAGTTGTGCATGGGGTGTGTTTGGAACATTTTGTCAGGAGCCGAGACCAAAATTCAGCCATTCCCCATTCAAGCCCAGAAAGCAGGTAGAACAAGTTTTGTGGTGCCTTTCAGCTGTTACCGGGGTAGTGTAAAAACTACCAACAGAACTCCTTTCTGGCACCTTCCCCGGTGGAGTTGTGCATGGGGTGTGTTTGGAACATTTTGTCTCCAGCTGAGACCAAAATTCAGCCATTCCCCATCTCAGCCCAGAAAGCAGGTAGAACAAGTTTTGTGGTGCCTTTCAGCTGCCTACCGGGGTAGTGTAAAAACTACCAACAGAACTCCTTTCTGGCACCTTCCCCGGTGGAGTTGTGCATGGGGTGTGTTTGGAACATTTTGTCAGGAGCCGAGACCAAAATTCAGCCATTCCCCATTCAAGCCCAGAAAGCAGGTAGAACAACTTTTGTGGTGCCTTTCAGCTGTCTACCGGGGTAGTGTAAAAAGCACCAGTAGAACTCGTTTCTGGCACTTTCCCCGGTGGAGTTGTGCATGGGGTGTGTTTGGAACATTTTGTCAGGAGCCGAGACCAAAATTCAGCGATTCCCCATCTCAGCCCAGAAAGCAGGTAGAACAAGTTTTGTGGTGCCTTTCAGCTGCCTACCGGGGTAGTGTAAAAAGTACCAGTAGAACTCGTTTCTGGCACTTTCCCCGGTGGAGTTGTGCATGGGGTGTGTTTGGAACATTTTGTCACCAGCCGAGGCCAAAATTCAGCGTTTCCCCATCTCAGTCCAGAAAGCAGGTAGAACATCTTTTGTGGTGCCTTTCAGCTGCCTACTGGGGTAGTGTAAAAAGTACCAGTAGAACTCGTTTCTGGCACTTTCCCCGGTGGAGTTGTGCATGGGGTGTGTTTGGAACATTTTGTCAGGAGCCGAGACCAAAATTCAGCCATTCCCCATTCAAGCCCAGAAAGCAGGTAGAACAACTTTTGTGGTGCCTTTCAGCTGTCTACCGGGGTAGTGTAAAAAGCACCAGTAGAACTCGTTTCTGGCACTTTCCCCGGTGGAGTTGTGCATGGGGTGTGTTTGGAACATTTTGTCAGGAGCCGAGACCAAAATTCAGCGATTCCCCATCTCAGCCCAGAAAGCAGGTAGAACAAGTTTTGTGGTGCCTTTCAGCTGCCTACTGGGGTAGTGTAAAAAGTACCAGTAGAACTCGTTTCTGGCACTTTCCCCGGTGGAGTTGTGCATGGGGTGTGTTTGGAACATTTTGTCACCAGCCGAGACCAAAATTCAGCCATTCCCCATCTCAGCCCAGAAAGCAGGTAGAACAAGTTTTGTGGTGCCTTTCAGCTGTCTACCGGGGTAGTGTAAAAACTACTAACAGAACTCGTTTCTGGCACCTTCCACGGTGGAGTTGTGCATGGGGTGTGTTTGGAACATTTTGTCTCCAGCTGAGACCAAAATTCAGCGATTCCCCATCTCAGCCCAGAAAGCAGGTAGAACAAGTTTTGTGGTGCCTTTCAGCTGTCTACAGGGGTAGTGTAAAAACTACCAACAGAACTCGTTTCTGGCACTTTCCCCTGTGGAGTTGTGCATGGGGTGTGTTTGTAACATTTTGTCACCAGCCGAGACCAAAATTCAGCCATTCCCCATCTCAGCCCAGAAAGCAGGTAGAACAAGTTTTGTGGTGCCTTTCAGCTGTTACCGGGGTAGTGTAAAAACTTCCAACAGAACTCCTTTCTGGCACCTTCCCCGGTGGAGTTGTGCATGGGGTGTGTTTGGAACATTTTGTCAGCAGCCGAGTCCAAAATTCAGCGATTCCCCATCTCAGCCCAGAAAGCAGGTAGAACAAATTTTGTGGTGCCTTTCAGCTGTCTACAGGGGTAGTGTAAAAACGACCAACAGAACTTGTTTCTGGCACTTTCCCCGGTGGAGTTGTGCATGGGGTGTGTTTGTAACATTTTGTCACCAGCCGAGACCAAAATTCAGCGATTCCCCATCTCAGCCCAGAAAGCAGGTAGAACAAGTTTTGTGGTGCCTTTCAGCTGCCTACCGGGGTAGTGTAAAAACTACCAACAGAACTCCTTTCTGGCACCTTCCCCGGTGGAGTTGTGCATGGGGTGTGTTTGGAACATTTTGTCAGGAGCCGAGACCAAAATTCAGCCATTCCCCATTCAAGCCCAGAAAGCAGGTAGAACAACTTTTGTGGTGCCTTTCAGCTGTCTACCGGGGTAGTGTAAAAAGCACCAGTAGAACTCGTTTCTGGCACTTTCCCCGGTGGAGTTGTGCATGGGGTGTGTTTGGAACATTTTGTCAGGAGCCGAGACCAAAATTCAGCGATTCCCCATCTCAGCCCAGAAAGCAGGTAGAACAAGTTTTGTGGTGCCTTTCAGCTGCCTACCGGGGTAGTGTAAAAAGTACCAGTAGAACTCGTTTCTGGCACTTTCCCCGGTGGAGTTGTGCATGGGGTGTGTTTGGAACATTTTGTCACCAGCCGAGGCCAAAATTCAGCGTTTCCCCATCTCAGTCCAGAAAGCAGGTAGAACATCTTTTGTGGTGCCTTTCAGCTGCCTACTGGGGTAGTGTAAAAAGTACCAGTAGAACTCGTTTCTGGCACTTTCCCCGGTGGAGTTGTGCATGGGGTGTGTTTGGAACATTTTGTCAGGAGCCGAGACCAAAATTCAGCCATTCCCCATTCAAGCCCAGAAAGCAGGTAGAACAACTTTTGTGGTGCCTTTCAGCTGTCTACCGGGGTAGTGTAAAAAGCACCAGTAGAACTCGTTTCTGGCACTTTCCCCGGTGGAGTTGTGCATGGGGTGTGTTTGGAACATTTTGTCAGGAGCCGAGACCAAAATTCAGCGATTCCCCATCTCAGCCCAGAAAGCAGGTAGAACAAGTTTTGTGGTGCCTTTCAGCTGCCTACTGGGGTAGTGTAAAAAGTACCAGTAGAACTCGTTTCTGGCACTTTCCCCGGTGGAGTTGTGCATGGGGTGTGTTTGGAACATTTTGTCACCAGCCGAGACCAAAATTCAGCCATTCCCCATCTCAGCCCAGAAAGCAGGTAGAACAAGTTTTGTGGTGCCTTTCAGCTGTCTACCGGGGTAGTGTAAAAACTACTAACAGAACTCGTTTCTGGCACCTTCCACGGTGGAGTTGTGCATGGGGTGTGTTTGGAACATTTTGTCTCCAGCTGAGACCAAAATTCAGCGATTCCCCATCTCAGCCCAGAAAGCAGGTAGAACAAGTTTTGTGGTGCCTTTCAGCTGTCTACAGGGGTAGTGTAAAAACTACCAACAGAACTCGTTTCTGGCACTTTCCCCGGTGGAGTTGTGCATGGGGTGTGTTTGTAACATTTTGTCACCAGCCGAGACCAAAATTCAGCCATTCCCCATCTCAGCCCAGAAAGCAGGTAGAACAAGTTTTGTGGTGCCTTTCAGCTGTTACCGGGGTAGTGTAAAAACTTCCAACAGAACTCCTTTCTGGCACCTTCCCCGGTGGAGTTGTGCATGGGGTGTGTTTGGAACATTTTGTCAGCAGCCGAGTCCAAAATTCAGCGATTCCCCATCTCAGCCCAGAAAGCAGGTAGAACAAATTTTGTGGTGCCTTTCAGCTGTCTACAGGGGTAGTGTAAAAACGACCAACAGAACTTGTTTCTGGCACTTTCCCCGGTGGAGTTGTGCATGGGGTGTGTTTGTAACATTTTGTCACCAGCCGAGACCAAAATTCAGCGATTCCCCATCTCAGCCCAGAAAGCAGGTAGAACAAGTTTTGTGGTGCCTTTCAGCTGCCTACCGGGGTAGTGTAAAAAGTACCAGTAGAACTCGTTTCTGGCACTTTCCCCGGTGGAGTTGTGCATGGGGTGTGTTTGGAACATTTTGTCACCAGCCGAGGCCAAAATTCAGCGTTTCCCCATCTCAGTCCAGAAAGCAGGTAGAACATCTTTTGTGGTGCCTTTCAGCTGCCTACTGGGGTAGAGTAAAAAGTACCAGTAGAACTCGTTTCTGGCACTTTCCCCGGTGGAGTTGTGCATGGGGTGTGTTTGGAACATTTTGTCTCCAGCTGAGACCAAAATTCAGCCATTCCCCATCTCAGCCCAGAAAGCAGGTAGAACAACTTTTGTGGTGCCTTTCAGCTGTCTACCGGGGTAGTGTAAAAACTACCAGTAGAACTCGTTTCTGGCACTTTCCCCGGTGGAGTTGTGCATGGGGTGTTTTTGGAACATTTTGTCACCAGCCGAGACCAAAATTCAGCGATTCCCCATCTCAGCCCAGAAAGCAGGTAGAACAAGTTTTGTGGTGCCTTTCAGCTGTCTACCGGGGTAGTGTAAAAAGTACCAGTAGAACTCGTTTCTGGCACTTTCCCCGGTGGAGTTGTGCATGGGGTGTGTTTGGAACATTTTGTCACCAGCCGAGACCAAAATTCAGCCATTCCCCATCTCAGCCCAGAAAGCAGGTAGAACAAGTTTTGTGGTGCCTTTCAGCTGTTACCGGGGTAGTGTAAAAACTTCCAACAGAACTCCTTTCTGGCACCTTCCCCGGTGGAGTTGTGCATGGGGTGTGTTTGGAACATTTTGTCAGCAGCCGAGTCCAAAATTCAGCGATTCCCCATCTCAGCCCAGAAAGCAGGTAGAACAAATTTTGTGGTGCCTTTCAGCTGTCTACAGGGGTAGTGTAAAAACGACCAACAGAACTTGTTTCTGGCACTTTCCCCGGTGGAGTTGTGCATGGGGTGTGTTTGGAACATTTTGTCAGGAGCCGAGACCAAAATTCAGCGATTCTCCATCTCAGCCCAGAAAGCAGGTAGAACAAGTTTTGTGGTGCCTTTCAGCTGTCTACAGGGGTAGTGTAAAAAGTACCAGTAGAACTCGTTTTTGGCACTTTCCCCCGTGGAGTTGTGCATGGGGTGTGTTTGGAACATTTTGTCACCAGCCGAGACCAAAATTCAGCGATTCCCCATCTCAGCCCAGAAAGCAGGTAGAACAAGTTTTGTGGTGCCTTTCAGCTGCCTACCGGGGTAGTGTAAAAAGTACCAGTAGAACTCGTTTCTGGCACTTTCCCCGGTGGAGTTGTGCATGGGGTGTGTTTGGAACATTTTGTCACCAGCCGAGGCCAAAATTCAGCGTTTCCCCATCTCAGTCCAGAAAGCAGGTAGAACATCTTTTGTGGTGCCTTTCAGCTGCCTACTGGGGTAGTGTAAAAAGTACCAGTAGAACTCGTTTCTGGCACTTTCCCCGGTGGAGTTGTGCATGGGGTGTGTTTGGAACATTTTGTCAGGAGCCGAGACCAAAATTCAGCCATTCCCCATTCAAGCCCAGAAAGCAGGTAGAACAAGTTTTGTGGTGCCTTTCAGCTGTTACCGGGGTAGTGTAAAAACTACCAACAGAACTCCTTTCTGGCACCTTCCCCGGTGGAGTTGTGCATGGGGTGTGTTTGGAACATTTTGTCTCCAGCTGAGACCAAAATTCAGCCATTCCCCATCTCAGCCCAGAAAGCAGGTAGAACAAGTTTTGTGGTGCCTTTCAGCTGCCTACCGGGGTAGTGTAAAAACTACCAACAGAACTCCTTTCTGGCACCTTCCCCGGTGGAGTTGTGCATGGGGTGTGTTTGGAACATTTTGTCAGGAGCCGAGACCAAAATTCAGCCATTCCCCATTCAAGCCCAGAAAGCAGGTAGAACAACTTTTGTGGTGCCTTTCAGCTGTCTACCGGGGTAGTGTAAAAAGCACCAGTAGAACTCGTTTCTGGCACTTTCCCCGGTGGAGTTGTGCATGGGGTGTGTTTGGAACATTTTGTCACCAGCCGAGACCAAAATTCAGCGATTCCCCATCTCAGCCCAGAAAGCAGGTAGAACAAGTTTTGTGGTGCCTTTCAGCTGCCTACCGGGGTAGTGTAAAAAGTACCAGTAGAACTCGTTTCTGGCACTTTCCCCGGTGGAGTTGTGCATGGGGTGTGTTTGGAACATTTTGTCACCAGCCGAGGCCAAAATTCAGCGTTTCCCCATCTCAGTCCAGAAAGCAGGTAGAACATCTTTTGTGGTGCCTTTCAGCTGCCTACTGGGGTAGTGTAAAAAGTACCAGTAGAACTCGTTTCTGGCACTTTCCCCGGTGGAGTTGTGCATGGGGTGTGTTTGGAACATTTTGTCAGGAGCCGAGACCAAAATTCAGCCATTCCCCATTCAAGCCCAGAAAGCAGGTAGAACAACTTTTGTGGTGCCTTTCAGCTGTCTACCGGGGTAGTGTAAAAAGCACCAGTAGAACTCGTTTCTGGCACTTTCCCCGGTGGAGTTGTGCATGGGGTGTGTTTGGAACATTTTGTCAGGAGCCGAGACCAAAATTCAGCGATTCCCCATCTCAGCCCAGAAAGCAGGTAGAACAAGTTTTGTGGTGCCTTTCAGCTGCCTACTGGGGTAGTGTAAAAAGTACCAGTAGAACTCGTTTCTGGCACTTTCCCCGGTGGAGTTGTGCATGGGGTGTGTTTGGAACATTTTGTCACCAGCCGAGACCAAAATTCAGCGATTCCCCATCTCAGCCCAGAAAGCAGGTAGAACAAGTTTTGTGGTGCCTTTCAGCTGTCTACAGGGGTAGTGTAAAAACTACCAACAGAACTCGTTTCTGGCACTTTCCCCGGTGGAGTTGTGCATGGGGTGTGTTTGTAACATTTTGTCACCAGCCGAGACCAAAATTCAGCCATTCCCCATCTCAGCCCAGAAAGCAGGTAGAACAAGTTTTGTGGTGCCTTTCAGCTGTTACCGGGGTAGTGTAAAAACTTCCAACAGAACTCCTTTCTGGCACCTTCCCCGGTGGAGTTGTGCATGGGGTGTGTTTGGAACATTTTGTCAGCAGCCGAGTCCAAAATTCAGCGATTCCCCATCTCAGCCCAGAAAGCAGGTAGAACAAATTTTGTGGTGCCTTTCAGCTGTCTACAGGGGTAGTGTAAAAACGACCAACAGAACTTGTTTCTGGCACTTTCCCCGGTGGAGTTGTGCATGGGGTGTGTTTGTAACATTTTGTCACCAGCCGAGACCAAAATTCAGCGATTCCCCATCTCAGCCCAGAAAGCAGGTAGAACAAGTTTTGTGGTGCCTTTCAGCTGCCTACCGGGGTAGTGTAAAAAGTACCAGTAGAACTCGTTTCTGGCACTTTCCCCGGTGGAGTTGTGCATGGGGTGTGTTTGGAACATTTTGTCACCAGCCGAGGCCAAAATTCAGCGTTTCCCCATCTCAGTCCAGAAAGCAGGTAGAACATCTTTTGTGGTGCCTTTCAGCTGCCTACTGGGGTAGTGTAAAAAGTACCAGTAGAACTCGTTTCTGGCACTTTCCCCGGTGGAGTTGTGCATGGGGTGTGTTTGGAACATTTTGTCAGGAGCCGAGACCAAAATTCAGCCATTCCCCATTCAAGCCCAGAAAGCAGGTAGAACAAGTTTTGTGGTGCCTTTCAGCTGTTACCGGGGTAGTGTAAAAACTACCAACAGAACTCCTTTCTGGCACCTTCCCCGGTGGAGTTGTGCATGGGGTGTGTTTGGAACATTTTGTCTCCAGCTGAGACCAAAATTCAGCCATTCCCCATCTCAGCCCAGAAAGCAGGTAGAACAAATTTTGTGGTGCCTTTCAGCTGTCTACCGGGGTAGTGTAAAAAGTACCAGTAGAACTCGTTTCTGGCACTTTCCCCGGTGGAGTTGTGCATGGGGTGTGTTTGGAACATTTTGTCAGGAGCCGAGACCAAAATTCAGCCATTCCCCATTCAAGCCCAGAAAGCAGGTAGAACAACTTTTGTGGTGCCTTTCAGCTGTCTACCGGGGTAGTGTAAAAAGCACCAGTAGAACTCGTTTCTGGCACTTTCCCCGGTGGAGTTGTGCATGGGGTGTGTTTGGAACATTTTGTCAGGAGCCGAGACCAAAATTCAGCGATTCCCCATCTCAGCCCAGAAAGCAGGTAGAACAAGTTTTGTGGTGCCTTTCAGCTGCCTACCGGGGTAGTGTAAAAAGTACCAGTAGAACTCGTTTCTGGCACTTTCCCCGGTGGAGTTGTGCATGGGGTGTGTTTGGAACATTTTGTCACCAGCCGAGGCCAAAATTCAGCGTTTCCCCATCTCAGTCCAGAAAGCAGGTAGAACATCTTTTGTGGTGCCTTTCAGCTGCCTACTGGGGTAGTGTAAAAAGTACCAGTAGAACTCGTTTCTGGCACTTTCCCCGGTGGAGTTGTGCATGGGGTGTGTTTGGAACATTTTGTCAGGAGCCGAGACCAAAATTCAGCCATTCCCCATTCAAGCCCAGAAAGCAGGTAGAACAACTTTTGTGGTGCCTTTCAGCTGTCTACCGGGGTAGTGTAAAAAGCACCAGTAGAACTCGTTTCTGGCACTTTCCCCGGTGGAGTTGTGCATGGGGTGTGTTTGGAACATTTTGTCAGGAGCCGAGACCAAAATTCAGCGATTCCCCATCTCAGCCCAGAAAGCAGGTAGAACAAGTTTTGTGGTGCCTTTCAGCTGCCTACTGGGGTAGTGTAAAAAGTACCAGTAGAACTCGTTTCTGGCACTTTCCCCGGTGGAGTTGTGCATGGGGTGTGTTTGGAACATTTTGTCACCAGCCGAGACCAAAATTCAGCCATTCCCCATCTCAGCCCAGAAAGCAGGTAGAACAAGTTTTGTGGTGCCTTTCAGCTGTCTACCGGGGTAGTGTAAAAACTACTAACAGAACTCGTTTCTGGCACCTTCCACGGTGGAGTTGTGCATGGGGTGTGTTTGGAACATTTTGTCTCCAGCTGAGACCAAAATTCAGCGATTCCCCATCTCAGCCCAGAAAGCAGGTAGAACAAGTTTTGTGGTGCCTTTCAGCTGTCTACAGGGGTAGTGTAAAAACTACCAACAGAACTCGTTTCTGGCACTTTCCCCGGTGGAGTTGTGCATGGGGTGTGTTTGTAACATTTTGTCACCAGCCGAGACCAAAATTCAGCCATTCCCCATCTCAGCCCAGAAAGCAGGTAGAACAAGTTTTGTGGTGCCTTTCAACTGCCTACCGGGGTAGTGTAAAAACTACCAACAGAACTCCTTTCTGGCACCTTCCCCGGTGGAGTTGTGCATGGAGTGTGTTTGGAACATTTTGTCTCCAGCTGAGACCAAAATTCAGCCATTCCCCATCTCAGCCCAGAAAGCAGGTAGAACAAGTTTTGTGGTGACGTTCAGCTGTCTACAGGGGTAGTGTAAAAAGTACCAGTAGAACTCGTTTCTGGCACTTTCCCCGGTGGAGTTGTGCATGGGGTGTGTTTGGAACATTTTGTCAGGAGCCGAGACCAAAATTCAGCCATTCCCCATCTCAGCCCAGAAAGCAGGTAGAACAAGTTTTGTGGTGCCTTTCAGCTGCCTACCGGGGTAGTGTAAAAACTACCAACAGAACTCCTTTCTGGCACCTTCCCCGGTGGAGTTGTGCATGGGGTGTGTTTGGAACATTTTGTCTCCAGCTGAGACCAAAATTCAGCCATTCCCCATCTCAGCCCAGAAAGCAGGTAGAACATCTTTTGTGGTGACTTTCAGCTGCCTACCGGGGTACTATAAAAACTACCAACAGAACTCGTTTCTGGCACCTTTCCTGGTGGAGTTGTGCATGGGGTGTGTTTGGAACATTTTGTCTCCAGCTGAGACCAAAATTCAGCGATTCCCCATCTCAGCCCAGAAAGCAGGTAGAACAAGTTTTGTGGTGCCTTTCAGCTGTCTACAGGGGTAGTGTAAAAAGTACCAGTAGAACTCCTTTCTGGCACTTTCCCCGGTGGAGTTGTGCATGGGGTGTGTTTGGAACATTTTGTCACCAGCCGAGACCAAAATTCAGCGATTCCCCATCTCAGCCCAGAAAGCAGGTAGAACAACTTTTGTGGTGCCTTTCAGCTGTCTACCGGGGTAGTGTAAAAACTACCAACAGAACTCCTTTCTGGCACTTTCCCCGGTGGAGATGTGCATGGGGTGTGTTTGGAACATTTTGTCACCAGCGGAGACCAAAATTCAGCGATTCCCCATCTCAGCCCAGAAAGCAGGTAGAACAAGTTTTGTGGTGCCTTTCAGCTGTCTACAGGGGTAGTGTAAAAACTACCAACAGAACTCGTTTCTGGCACCTTCCGCGGTGGAGTTGTGCATGGGGTGTGTTTGGAACATTTTGTCAGGAGCCGAGACGAAAATTCAGCCATTCCCCATCTCAGCCCAGAAAGCAGGTAGAACATGTTTTGTGGTGCCTTGCAGCTGCCTACCGGGGTAGTGTAAAAACTACTAACAGAACTCATTTCTGGCACCTTCCCCGGTGGAGTTGTGCATGGGGTGTGTTTGTAACATTTTGTCACCAGCCGAGACCAAAATTCAGCCATTCCCCATCTCAGCCCAGAAAGCAGGTAGAACAAGTTTTGTGGTGCCTTTCAGCTGCCTACCGGGGTAGTGTAAAAACTACCAACAGAACTCCTTTCTGGCACCTTCCCCGGTGGAGTTGTGCATGGAGTGTGTTTGGAACATTTTGTCTCCAGCTGAGACCAAAATTCAGCCATTCCCCATCTCAGCCCAGAAAGCAGGTAGAACAAGTTTTGTGGTGACGTTCAGCTGTCTACAGGGGTAGTGTAAAAAGTACCAGTAGAACTCGTTTCTGGCACTTTCCCCGGTGGAGTTGTGCATGGGGTGTGTTTGGAACATTTTGTCAGGAGCCGAGACCAAAATTCAGCCATTCCCCATCTCAGCCCAGAAAGCAGGTAGAACATCTTTTGTGGTGACTTTCAGCTGCCTACCGGGGTACTATAAAAACTACCAACAGAACTCGTTTCTGGCACCTTTCCTGGTGGAGTTGTGCATGGGGTGTGTTTGGAACATTTTGTCTCCAGCTGAGACCAAAATTCAGCGATTCCCCATCTCAGCCCAGAAAGCAGGTAGAACAAGTTTTGTGGTGCCTTTCAGCTGTCTACAGGGGTAGTGTAAAAAGTACCAGTAGAACTCCTTTCTGGCACTTTCCCCGGTGGAGATGTGCATGGGGTGTGTTTGGAACATTTTGTCACCAGCCGAGTCCAAAATTCAGCGATTCCCCATCTCAGCCCAGAAAGCAGGTAGAACAACTTTTGTGGTGCCTTTCAGCTGTCTACCGGGGTAGTGTAAAAACTACCAACAGAACTCCTTTCTGGCACTTTCCCCGGTGGAGATGTGCATGGGGTGTGTTTGGAACATTTTGTCACCAGCCGAGGCCAAAATTCAGCGTTTCCCCATCTCAGTCCAGAAAGCAGGTAGAACATCTTTTGTGGTGCCTTTCAGCTGCCTACCGGGGTAGTGTAAAAACTACCAAGAGAACTCGTTTCTGGCACCTTCCCCGGTGGAGTTGTGCATGGGGTGTGTTTGGAACATTTTGTCTCCAGCTGAGACCAAAATTCAGCGATTCCCCATCTCAGCCCAGAAAGCAGGTAGAACAACTTTTGTGGTGCCTTTCAGCTGTCTACAGGGGTAGTGTAAAAACTACCAACAGAACTCGTTTCTGGCACCTTCCGCGGTGGAGTTGTGAATGGGGTGTGTTTGGAACATTTTGTCAGGAGCCGAGACCAAAATTCAGCGATTCCCCATCTCAGCCCAGAAAGCAGGTAGAACATGTTTTGTGGTGCCTTGCAGCTGCCTACCGGGGTAGTGTAAAAACTACTAACAGAACTCGTTTCTGGCACCTTCCCCGGTGGAGTTGTGCATGGGGTGTGTTTGTAACATTTTGTCACCAGCCGAGACCAAAATTCAGCCATTCCCCATCTCAGCCCAGAAAGCAGGTAGAACAAGTTTTGTGGTGCCTTTCAGCTGCCTACCGGGGTAGTGTAAAAACTACCAACAGAACTCCTTTCTGGCACCTTCCCCGGTGGAGTTGTGCATGGAGTGTGTTTGGAACATTTTGTCTCCAGCTGAGACCAAAATTCAGCCATTCCCCATCTCAGCCCAGAAAGCAGGTAGAACAAGTTTTGTGGTGACGTTCAGCTGTCTACAGGGGTAGTGTAAAAAGTACCAGTAGAACTCCTTTCTGGCACTTTCCCCGGTGGAGTTGTGCATGGGGTGTGTTTGGAACATTTTGTCAGGAGCCGAGACCAAAATTCAGCCATTCCCCATCTCAGCCCAGAAAGCAGATAGAACATGTTTTGTGGTGCCTTTCAGCTGCCTACCGGGGTAGTGTAAAAACTACTAACAGAACTCGTTTCTGGCACCTTCCCCGGTGGAGTTGTGCATGGGGTGTGTTTGGAACATTTTGTCACCAGCTGAGGCCAAAATTCAGCGTCTCCACGTCTCAGCCCAGAAAGCAGGTAGAACATCTTTTGTGGTGCCTTTCAGCTGCCTACCGGGGTAGTGTAAAAACTACCAAGAGAACTCGTTTCTGGCACCTTCCCCGGTGGAGTTGTGCATGGGGTGTGTTTGGAACATTTTGTCTCCAGCTGAGACCAAAATTCAGCCATTCCCCATCTCAGCCCAGAAAGCAGGTAGAACATCTTTTGTGGTGACTTTCAGCTGCCTACCGGGGTACTATAAAAACTACCAACAGAACTCGTTTCTGGCACCTTTCCTGGTGGAGTTGTGCATGGGGTGTGTTTGGAACATTTTGTCTCCAGCTGAGACCAAAATTCAGCGATTCCCCATCTCAGCCCAGAAAGCAGGTAGAACAACTTTTGTGGTGCCTTTCAGCTGTCTACCGGGGTAGTGTAAAAACTACTAACAGAACTCCTTTCTGGCACTTTCCCCGGTGGAGATGTGCATGGGGTGTGTTTGGAACATTTTGTCAGGAGCCGAGACCAAAATTCAGCCATTCCCCATCTCAGCCCAGAAAGCAGGTAGAACAAGTTTTGTGGTGCCTTTCAGCTGCCTACCGGGGTAGTGTAAAAACTACCAAGAGAACTCGTTTCTGGCACCTTCCCCGGTGGAGTTGTGCATGGGGTGTGTTTGGAACATTTTGTCTCCAGCTGAGACCAAAATTCAGCCATTCCCCATCTCAGCCCAGAAAGCAGGTAGAACAAGTTTTGTGGTGCCTTTCAGCTGTCTACAGGGGTAGTGTAAAAAGTACCAGTAGAACTCGTTTCTGGCACTTTCCCCGGTGGAGTTGTGCATGGGGTGTGTTTGGAACATTTTGTCAGGAGCCGAGACCAAAATTCAGCCATTCCCCATCTCAGCCCAGAAAGCAGGTAGAACAAGTTTTGTGGTGCCTTTCAGCTGCCTACCGGGGTAGTGTAAAAACTACCAACAGAACTCGTTTCTGGCACCTTCCGCGGTGGAGTTGTGCATGGGGTGTGTTTGGAACATTTTGTCAGGAGCCGAGACGAAAATTCAGCCATTCCCCATCTCAGCCCAGAATGCAGGTAGAACATGTTTTGTGGTGCCTTGCAGCTGCCTACCGGGGTAGTGTAAAAACTACTAACAGAACTCGTTTCTGGCACCTTCCCCGGTGGAGTTGTGCATGGGGTGTGTTTGGAACATTTTGTCACCAGCTGAGGCCAAAATTCAGCGTCTCCACATCTCAGCCCAGAAAGCAGGCAGAACATCTTTTGTGGTGCCTTTCAGCTGCCTACCGGGGTAGTGTAAAAACTACCAACAGAACTCCTTTCTGGCACCTTCCCCGGTGGAGTTGTGCATGGGGTGTGTTTGGAACATTTTGTCTCCAGCTGAGACCAAAATTCAGCCATTCCCCATCTCAGCCCAGAAAGCAGGTAGAACATCTTTTGTGGTGACTTTCATCTGCCTACCGGGGTTCTATAAAAACTACCAACAGAACTCGTTTCTGGCACCTTCCGCGGTGGAGTTGTGCATGGGGTGTGTTTGGAACATTTTGTCTCCAGCTGAGACCAAAATTCAGCGATTCCCCATCTCAGCCCAGAAAGCAGGTAGAACAAGTTTTGTGGTGCCTTTCAGCTGTCTACAGGGGTAGTGTAAAAAGTACCAGTAGAACTCCTTTCTGGCACTTTCCCCGGTGGAGATGTGCATGGGGTGTGTTTGGAACATTTTGTCACCAGCCGAGTCCAAAATTCAGCGATTCCCCATCTCAGCCCAGAAAGCAGGTAGAACAACTTTTGTGGTGCCTTTCAGCTGTCTACCGGGGTAGTGTAAAAACTACCAACAGAACTCCTTTCTGGCACTTTCCCCGGTGGAGATGTGCATGGGGTGTGTTTGGAACATTTTGTCACCAGCCGAGACCAAAATTCAGCGATTCCCCATCTCAGCCCAGAAAGCAGGTAGAACAAGTTTTGTGGTGCCTTTCAGCTGCCTACCGGGGTAGTGTAAAAACTACCAAGAGAACTCGTTTCTGGCACCTTCCCCGGTGGAGTTGTGCATGGGGTGTGTTTGGAACATTTTGTCTCCAGCTGAGACCAAAATTCAGCGATTCCCCATCTCAGCCCAGAAAGCAGGTAGAACAACTTTTGTGGTGCCTTTCAGCTGTCTACAGGGGTAGTGTAAAAACTACCAACAGAACTCGTTTCTGGCACCTTCCGCGGTGGAGTTGTGAATGGGGTGTGTTTGGAACATTTTGTCAGGAGCCGAGACCAAAATTCAGCGATTCCCCATCTCAGCCCAGAAAGCAGGTAGAACATGTTTTGTGGTGCCTTGCAGCTGCCTACCGGGGTAGTGTAAAAACTACTAACAGAACTCGTTTCTGGCACCTTCCCCGGTGGAGTTGTGCATGGGGTGTGTTTGTAACATTTTGTCACCAGCCGAGACCAAAATTCAGCCATTCCCCATCTCAGCCCAGAAAGCAGGTAGAACAAGTTTTGTGGTGCCTTTCAGCTGCCTACCGGGGTAGTGTAAAAACTACCAACAGAACTCCTTTCTGGCACCTTCCCCGGTGGAGTTGTGCATGGAGTGTGTTTGGAACATTTTGTCTCCAGCTGAGACCAAAATTCAGCCATTCCCCATCTCAGCCCAGAAAGCAGGTAGAACAAGTTTTGTGGTGACGTTCAGCTGTCTACAGGGGTAGTGTAAAAAGTACCAGTAGAACTCCTTTCTGGCACTTTCCCCGGTGGAGTTGTGCATGGGGTGTGTTTGGAACATTTTGTCAGGAGCCGAGACCAAAATTCAGCCATTCCCCATCTCAGCCCAGAAAGCAGATAGAACATGTTTTGTGGTGCCTTTCAGCTGCCTACCGGGGTAGTGTAAAAACTACTAACAGAACTCGTTTCTGGCACCTTCCCCGGTGGAGTTGTGCATGGGGTGTGTTTGGAACATTTTGTCACCAGCTGAGGCCAAAATTCAGCGTCTCCACGTCTCAGCCCAGAAAGCAGGTAGAACATCTTTTGTGGTGCCTTTCAGCTGCCTACCGGGGTAGTGTAAAAACTACCAAGAGAACTCGTTTCTGGCACCTTCCCCGGTGGAGTTGTGCATGGGGTGTGTTTGGAACATTTTGTCTCCAGCTGAGACCAAAATTCAGCCATTCCCCATCTCAGCCCAGAAAGCAGGTAGAACATCTTTTGTGGTGACTTTCAGCTGCCTACCGGGGTACTATAAAAACTACCAACAGAACTCGTTTCTGGCACCTTTCCTGGTGGAGTTGTGCATGGGGTGTGTTTGGAACATTTTGTCTCCAGCTGAGACCAAAATTCAGCGATTCCCCATCTCAGCCCAGAAAGCAGGTAGAACAACTTTTGTGGTGCCTTTCAGCTGTCTACCGGGGTAGTGTAAAAACTACTAACAGAACTCCTTTCTGGCACTTTCCCCGGTGGAGATGTGCATGGGGTGTGTTTGGAACATTTTGTCAGGAGCCGAGACCAAAATTCAGCCATTCCCCATCTCAGCCCAGAAAGCAGGTAGAACAAGTTTTGTGGTGCCTTTCAGCTGCCTACCGGGGTAGTGTAAAAACTACCAAGAGAACTCGTTTCTGGCACCTTCCCCGGTGGAGTTGTGCATGGGGTGTGTTTGGAACATTTTGTCTCCAGCTGAGACCAAAATTCAGCCATTCCCCATCTCAGCCCAGAAAGCAGGTAGAACAAGTTTTGTGGTGCCTTTCAGCTGTCTACAGGGGTAGTGTAAAAAGTACCAGTAGAACTCGTTTCTGGCACTTTCCCCGGTGGAGTTGTGCATGGGGTGTGTTTGGAACATTTTGTCAGGAGCCGAGACCAAAATTCAGCCATTCCCCATCTCAGCCCAGAAAGCAGGTAGAACAAGTTTTGTGGTGCCTTTCAGCTGCCTACCGGGGTAGTGTAAAAACTACCAACAGAACTCGTTTCTGGCACCTTCCGCGGTGGAGTTGTGCATGGGGTGTGTTTGGAACATTTTGTCAGGAGCCGAGACGAAAATTCAGCCATTCCCCATCTCAGCCCAGAATGCAGGTAGAACATGTTTTGTGGTGCCTTGCAGCTGCCTACCGGGGTAGTGTAAAAACTACTAACAGAACTCGTTTCTGGCACCTTCCCCGGTGGAGTTGTGCATGGGGTGTGTTTGGAACATTTTGTCACCAGCTGAGGCCAAAATTCAGCGTCTCCACATCTCAGCCCAGAAAGCAGGCAGAACATCTTTTGTGGTGCCTTTCAGCTGCCTACCGGGGTAGTGTAAAAACTACCAACAGAACTCCTTTCTGGCACCTTCCCCGGTGGAGTTGTGCATGGGGTGTGTTTGGAACATTTTGTCTCCAGCTGAGACCAAAATTCAGCCATTCCCCATCTCAGCCCAGAAAGCAGGTAGAACATCTTTTGTGGTGACTTTCATCTGCCTACCGGGGTTCTATAAAAACTACCAACAGAACTCGTTTCTGGCACCTTCCGCGGTGGAGTTGTGCATGGGGTGTGTTTGGAACATTTTGTCACCAGCCGAGTCCAAAATTCAGCGATTCCCCATCTCAGCCCAGAAAGCAGGTAGAACAAGTTTTGTGGTGCCTTTCAGCTGTCTACCGGGGTAGTGTAAAAACTACCAGTAGAACTCGTTTCTGGCACTTTCCCCGGTGGAGTTGTGCATGGGGTGTGTTTGGAACATTTTGTCACCAGCCGAGACCAAAATTCAGCCATTCCCCATCTCAGCCCAGAAAGCAGGTAGAACAAATTTTGTGGTGCCTTTCAGCTGTCTACCGGGGTAGTGTAAAAACTACCAACAGAACTCGTTTCTGGCACTTTCCCCGGTGGAGATGTGCATGGGGTGTGTTTGTAACATTTTGTCACCAGCCGAGACCAAAATTCAGCCATTCCCCATCTCAGCCCAGAAAGCAGGTAGAACAAGTTTTGTGGTGCCTTGCAGCTGTCTACCGGGGTAGTGTAAAAAGTACCAGTAGAACTCGTTTCTGGCACCTTCCCCGGTGGAGTTGTGCATGGGGTGTGTTTGGAACATTTTGTCACCAGCTGAGACCAAAATTCAGCGATTCCCCATCTCAGCCCAGAAAGCAGGTAGAACAAGTTTTGTGGTGCCTTTCAGCTGCCTACCGGGGTAGTGTAAAAACTACCAAGAGAACTCGTTTCTGGCACCTTCCCCGGTGGAGTTGTGCATGGGGTGTGTTTGGAACATTTTGTCTCCAGCTGAGACCAAAATTCAGCCATTCCCCATCTCAGCCCAGAAAGCAGGTAGAACAAGTTTTGTGGTGCCTTTCAGCTGTCTACAGGGGTAGTGTAAAAAGTACCAGTAGAACTCGTTTCTGGCACTTTCCCCGGTGGAGTTGTGCATGGGGTGTGTTTGGAACATTTTGTCAGGAGCCGAGACCAAAATTCAGCCATTCCCCATCTCAGCCCAGAAAGCAGGTAGAACAAGTTTTGTGGTGCCTTTCAGCTGCCTACCGGGGGTAGTGTAAAAACTACCAACAGAACTCGTTTCTGGCACCTTCCGCGGTGGAGTTGTGCATGGGGTGTGTTTGGAACATTTTGTCAGGAGCCGAGACGAAAATTCAGCCATTCCCCATCTCAGCCCAGAATGCAGGTAGAACATGTTTTGTGGTGCCTTGCAGCTGCCTACCGGGGTAGTGTAAAAACTACTAACAGAACTCGTTTCTGGCACCTTCCCCGGTGGAGTTGTGCATGGGGTGTGTTTGGAACATTTTGTCACCAGCTGAGGCCAAAATTCAGCGTCTCCACATCTCAGCCCAGAAAGCAGGCAGAACATCTTTTGTGGTGCCTTTCAGCTGCCTACCAGGGTAGTGTAAAAACTACCAACAGAACTCCTTTCTGGCACCTTCCCCGGTGGAGTTGTGCATGGGGTGTGTTTGGAACATTTTGTCTCCAGCTGAGACCAAAATTCAGCCATTCCCCATCTCAGCCCAGAAAGCAGGTAGAACATCTTTTGTGGTGACTTTCATCTGCCTACCGGGGTTCTATAAAAACTACCAACAGAACTCGTTTCTGGCACCTTCCGCGGTGGAGTTGTGCATGGGGTGTGTTTGGAACATTTTGTCACCAGCCGAGTCCAAAATTCAGCGATTCCCCATCTCAGCCCAGAAAGCAGGTAGAACAAGTTTTGTGGTGCCTTTCAGCTGTCTACCGGGGTAGTGTAAAAACTACCAGTAGAACTCGTTTCTGGCACTTTCCCCGGTGGAGTTGTGCATGGGGTGTGTTTGGAACATTTTGTCACCAGCCGAGACCAAAATTCAGCCATTCCCCATCTCAGCCCAGAAAGCAGGTAGAACAAATTTTGTGGTGCCTTTCAGCTGTCTACCGGGGTAGTGTAAAAACTACCAACAGAACTCGTTTCTGGCACTTTCCCCGGTGGAGATGTGCATGGGGTGTGTTTGTAACATTTTGTCACCAGCCGAGACCAAAATTCAGCCATTCCCCATCTCAGCCCAGAAAGCAGGTAGAACAAGTTTTGTGGTGCCTTGCAGCTGTCTACCGGGGTAGTGTAAAAAGTACCAGTAGAACTCGTTTCTGGCACCTTCCCCGGTGGAGTTGTGCATGGGGTGTGTTTGGAACATTTTGTCACCAGCTGAGACCAAAATTCAGCGATTCCCCATCTCAGCCCAGAAAGCAGGTAGAACAAGTTTTGTGGTGCCTTTCAGCTGTCTACCGGGGTAGTGTAAAAACTACTAACAGAACTCGTTTCTGGCACCTTCCCCGGTGGAGTTGTGCATGGGGTGTGTTTGTAACATTTTGTCACCAGCCGAGACCAAAATTCAGCGATTCCCCATCTCAGCCCAGAAAGCAGGTAGAACAAGTTTTGTGGTGCCTTTCAGCTGCCTACCGGGGTAGTGTAAAAACTACCAACAGAACTCCTTTCTGGCACCTTCCCCGGTGGAGTTGTGCATGGAGTGTGTTTGGAACATTTTGTCTCCAGCTGAGACCAAAATTCAGCCATTCCCCATCTCAGCCCAGAAAGCAGGTAGAACAAGTTTTGTGGTGACGTTCAGCTGTCTACAGGGGTAGTGTAAAAAGTACCAGTAGAACTCCTTTCTGGCACTTTCCCCGGTGGAGTTGTGCATGGGGTGTGTTTGGAACATTTTGTCAGGAGCCGAGACCAAAATTCAGCCATTCCCCATCTCAGCCCAGAAAGCAGATAGAACATGTTTTGTGGTGCCTTTCAGCTGCCTACCGGGGTAGTGTAAAAACTACTAACAGAACTCGTTTCTGGCACCTTCCCCGGTGGAGTTGTGCATGGGGTGTGTTTGGAACATTTTGTCACCAGCTGAGGCCAAAATTCAGCGTCTCCACGTCTCAGCCCAGAAAGCAGGTAGAACATCTTTTGTGGTGCCTTTCAGCTGCCTACCGGGGTAGTGTAAAAACTACCAAGAGAACTCGTTTCTGGCACCTTCCCCGGTGGAGTTGTGCATGGGGTGTGTTTGGAACATTTTGTCTCCAGCTGAGACCAAAATTCAGCCATTCCCCATCTCAGCCCAGAAAGCAGGTAGAACATCTTTTGTGGTGACTTTCAGCTGCCTACCGGGGTACTATAAAAACTACCAACAGAACTCGTTTCTGGCACCTTTCCTGGTGGAGTTGTGCATGGGGTGTGTTTGGAACATTTTGTCTCCAGCTGAGACCAAAATTCAGCGATTCCCCATCTCAGCCCAGAAAGCAGGTAGAACAACTTTTGTGGTGCCTTTCAGCTGTCTACCGGGGTAGTGTAAAAACTACTAACAGAACTCCTTTCTGGCACTTTCCCCGGTGGAGATGTGCATGGGGTGTGTTTGGAACATTTTGTCAGGAGCCGAGACCAAAATTCAGCCATTCCCCATCTCAGCCCAGAAAGCAGGTAGAACAAGTTTTGTGGTGCCTTTCAGCTGCCTACCGGGGTAGTGTAAAAACTACCAAGAGAACTCGTTTCTGGCACCTTCCCCGGTGGAGTTGTGCATGGGGTGTGTTTGGAACATTTTGTCTCCAGCTGAGACCAAAATTCAGCCATTCCCCATCTCAGCCCAGAAAGCAGGTAGAACAAGTTTTGTGGTGCCTTTCAGCTGTCTACAGGGGTAGTGTAAAAAGTACCAGTAGAACTCGTTTCTGGCACTTTCCCCGGTGGAGTTGTGCATGGGGTGTGTTTGGAACATTTTGTCAGGAGCCGAGACCAAAATTCAGCCATTCCCCATCTCAGCCCAGAAAGCAGGTAGAACAAGTTTTGTGGTGCCTTTCAGCTGCCTACCGGGGTAGTGTAAAAACTACCAACAGAACTCGTTTCTGGCACCTTCCGCGGTGGAGTTGTGCATGGGGTGTGTTTGGAACATTTTGTCAGGAGCCGAGACGAAAATTCAGCCATTCCCCATCTCAGCCCAGAATGCAGGTAGAACATGTTTTGTGGTGCCTTGCAGCTGCCTACCGGGGTAGTGTAAAAACTACTAACAGAACTCGTTTCTGGCACCTTCCCCGGTGGAGTTGTGCATGGGGTGTGTTTGGAACATTTTGTCACCAGCTGAGGCCAAAATTCAGCGTCTCCACATCTCAGCCCAGAAAGCAGGCAGAACATCTTTTGTGGTGCCTTTCAGCTGCCTACCGGGGTAGTGTAAAAACTACCAACAGAACTCCTTTCTGGCACCTTCCCCGGTGGAGTTGTGCATGGGGTGTGTTTGGAACATTTTGTCTCCAGCTGAGACCAAAATTCAGCCATTCCCCATCTCAGCCCAGAAAGCAGGTAGAACATCTTTTGTGGTGACTTTCATCTGCCTACCGGGGTTCTATAAAAACTACCAACAGAACTCGTTTCTGGCACCTTCCGCGGTGGAGTTGTGCATGGGGTGTGTTTGGAACATTTTGTCACCAGCCGAGTCCAAAATTCAGCGATTCCCCATCTCAGCCCAGAAAGCAGGTAGAACAAGTTTTGTGGTGCCTTTCAGCTGTCTACCGGGGTAGTGTAAAAACTACCAGTAGAACTCGTTTCTGGCACTTTCCCCGGTGGAGTTGTGCATGGGGTGTGTTTGGAACATTTTGTCACCAGCCGAGACCAAAATTCAGCCATTCCCCATCTCAGCCCAGAAAGCAGGTAGAACAAATTTTGTGGTGCCTTTCAGCTGTCTACCGGGGTAGTGTAAAAACTACCAACAGAACTCGTTTCTGGCACTTTCCCCGGTGGAGATGTGCATGGGGTGTGTTTGTAACATTTTGTCACCAGCCGAGACCAAAATTCAGCGATTCCCCATCTCAGCCCAGAAAGCAGGTAGAACAAGTTTTGTGGTGCCTTGCAGCTGTCTACCGGGGTAGTGTAAAAAGTACCAGTAGAACTCGTTTCTGGCACCTTCCCCGGTGGAGTTGTGCATGGGGTGTGTTTGGAACATTTTGTCACCAGCTGAGACCAAAATTCAGCGATTCCCCATCTCAGCCCAGAAAGCAGGTAGAACAAGTTTTGTGGTGCCTTTCAGCTGTCTACCGGGGTAGTGTAAAAACTACTAACAGAACTCGTTTCTGGCACCTTCCCCGGTGGAGTTGTGCATGGGGTGTGTTTGGAACATTTTGTCTCCAGCCGAGACCAAAATTCAGCGATTCCCCATCTCAGCCCAGAAAGCAGGTAGAACAAGTTTTGTGGTGCCTTTTAGCCGCCTACCGGGGTAGTGTAAGAACTACCAAGAGAACTCGTTTCTGGCACCTTCCGCGGTGGAGTTGTGCATGGGGTGTGTTTGGAACATTTTGTCACCAGCCGAGACCAAAATTCAGCCATTCCCCATCTCAGCCCAGAAAGCAGGTAGAACAAGTTTTGTGGTGCCTTTCAGCTGTCTACCGGGGTAGTGTAAAAACTACCAACAGAACTCCTTTCTGGCACCTTCCCCGGTGGAGTTGTGCATGGGGTGTGTTTGGAACATTTTGTCTCCAGCTGAGACCAAAATTCAGCCATTCCCCATCTCAGCCCAGAAAGCAGGTAGAACAAATTTTGTGGTGCCTTTCAGCTGTCTACCGGGGTAGTGTAAAAAGTACCAACAGAACTCGTTTTTGGCACTTTCCCCGGTGGAGTTGTGCATGGGGTGTGTTTGGAACATTTTGTCACCAGCCGAGACCAAAATTCAGCGATTCCCCATCTCAGCCCAGAAAGCAGGTAGAACAAGTTTTGTGGTGCCTTTCAGCTGCCTACCGGGGTAGTGTAAAAAGTACCAGTAGAACTCGTTTCTGGCACTTTCCCCGGTGGAGTTGTGCATGGGGTGTGTTTGGAACATTTTGTCACCAGCCGAGGCCAAAATTCAGCGTTTCCCCATCTCAGTCCAGAAAGCAGGTAGAACATCTTTTGTGGTGCCCTTCAGCTGCCTACTGGGGTAGAGTAAAAAGTACCAGTAGAACTCGTTTCTGGCACTTTCCCCGGTGGAGATGTGCATGGGGTGTGTTTGGAACATTTTGTCAGGAGCCGAGACCAAAATTCAGCCATTCCCCATCTCAGCCCAGAAAGCAGGTAGAACAACTTTTGTGGTGCCTTTCAGCTGTCTACCGGGGTAGTGTAAAAACTACCAGTAGAACTCGTTTCTGGCACTTTCCCCGGTGGAGTTGTGCATGGGGTGTGTTTGGAACAATTTGTCACCAGCCGAGACCAAAATTCAGCGATTCCCCATCTCAGCCCAGAAAGCAGGTAGAACAAGTTTTGTGGTGCCTTTCAGCTGTCTACCGGGGTAGTGTAAAAACTACCAACAGAACTCGTTTCTGGCACTTTCCCCGGTGGAGTTGTGCATGGGGTGTGTTTGGAACATTTTGTCAGGAGCCGAGACCAAAATTCAGCCATTCCCCATCTCAGCCCAGAAAGCAGGTAGAACAAGTTTTGTGGTGCCTTTCAGCTGTCTACCGGGGTAGTGTAAAAACTACTAAGAGAACTCGTTTCTGGCACCTTCCCCGGTGGAGTTGTGCATGGGGTGTGTTTGGAACATTTTGTCTCCAGCTGAGACCAAAATTCAGCCATTCCCCATCTCAGCCCAGAAAGCAGGTAGAACAAGTTTTGTGGTGCCTTTCAGCTGTCTACAGGGGTAGTGTAAAAAGTACCAGTAGAACTCGTTTCTGGCACTTTCCCCGGTGGAGTTGTGCATGGGGTGTGTTTGGAACATTTTGTCACCAGCCGAGACCAAAATTCAGCCATTCCCCATCTCAGCCCAGAAAGCAGGTAGAACAAGTTTTGTGGTGCCTTTCAGCTGTTACCGGGGTAGTGTAAAAACTACCAACAGAACTCCTTTCTGGCACCTTCCCCGGTGGAGTTGTGCATGGGGTGTGTTTGGAACATTTTGTCAGCAGCCGAGTCCAAAATTCAGCCATTCCCCATCTCAGCCCAGAAAGCAGGTAGAACAAATTTTGTGGTGCCTTTCAGCTGTCTACAGGGGTAGTGTAAAAACGACCAACAGAACTTGTTTCTGGCACTTTCCCCGGTGGAGTTGTGCATGGGGTGTGTTTGGAACATTTTGTCACCAGCCGAGACCAAAATTCAGCCATTCCCCATCTCAGCCCAGAAAGCAGGTAGAACAAGTTTTGTGGTGCCTTTCAGCTGTCTACCGGGGTAGTGTAAAAACTACTAACAGAACTCGTTTCTGGCACTTTCCCCGGTGGAGTTGTGCATGGGGTGTGTTTGGAACATTTTGTCACCAGCCGAGACCAAAATTCAGCGATTCCCCATCTCAGCCCAGAAAGCAGGTAGAACAAGTTTTGTGGTGCCTTTCAGCTGCCTACCAGGGTAGTGTAAAAAGTACCAGTAGAACTCGTTTCTGGCACTTTCCCCGGTGGAGTTGTGCATGGGGTGTGTTTGGAACATTTTGTCACCAGCCGAGGCCAAAATTCAGCGTTTCCCCATCTCAGTCCAGAAAGCAGGTAGAACATCTTTTGTGGTGCCTTTCAGCTGCCTACTGGGGTAGTGTAAAAAGTACCAGTAGAACTCGTTTCTGGCACTTTCCCCGGTGGAGTTGTGCATGGGGTGTGTTTGGAACATTTTGTCAGGAGCCGAGACCAAAATTCAGCCATTCCCCATTCAAGCCCAGAAAGCAGGTAGAACATCTTTTGTGGTGCCTTTCAGCTGCCTACCGGGGTAGTGTAAAAACTACCAACAGAACTCCTTTCTGGCACCTTCCCCGGTGGAGTTGTGCATGGGGTGTGTTTGGAACATTTTGTCTCCAGCTGAGACCAAAATTCAGCCATTCCCCATCTCAGCCCAGAAAGCAGGTAGAACAAGTTTTGTGGTGACTTTCATCTGCCTACCGGGGTTCTATAAAAACTACCAACAGAACTCGTTTCTGGCACCTTCCGCGGTGGAGTTGTGCATGGGGTGTGTTTGGAACATTTTGTCACCAGCCGAGTCCAAAATTCAGCGATTCCCCATCTCAGCCCAGAAAGCAGGTAGAACAAGTTTTGTGGTGCCTTTCAGCTGTCTACCGGGGTAGTGTAAAAAGTACCAGTAGAACTCGTTTTTGACACTTTCCCCGGTGGAGTTGTGCATGGGGTGTGTTTGGAAAATTTTGTCAGGAGCCGAGACGAAAATTCAGCCATTCCCCATCTCAGCCCAGAAAGCAGGTAGAACAACTTTTGTGGTGCCTTTCAGCTGTCTACAGGGGTAGTGTAAAAAGTACCAGTAGAACTCGTTTTTGGCACTTTCCCCGGTGGAGTTGTGCATGGGGTGTGTTTGGAACATTTTGTCACCAGCCGAGACCAAAATTCAGCGATTCCCCATCTCAGCCCAGAAAGCAGGTAGAACATGTTTTGTGGTGCCTTTCAGCTGCCTACCGGGGTAGTGTAAAAACTACCAGTAGAACTCGTTTCTGGCACTTTCCCCGGTGGAGTTGTGCATGGGGTGTGTTTGGAACATTTTGTCACCAGCCGAGACCAAAATTCAGCCATTCCCCATCTCAGCCCAGAAAGCAGGTAGAACAAATTTTGTGGTGCCTTTCAGCTGCCTACCGGGGTAGTGTAAAAACTACTAACAGAACTCGTTTCTGGCACCTTCCCCGGTGGAGTTGTGCATGGGGTGTTTTTGGAACATTTTGTCTCCAGCTGAGACCAAAATTCAGCCATTCCCCATCTCAGCCCAGAAAGCAGGTAGAACAAGTTTTGTGGTGCCTTTCAGCTGTCTACAGGGGTAGTGTAAAAAGTACCAGTAGAACTCGTTTCTGGCACTTTCCCCGGTGGAGTTGTGCATGGGGTGTGTTTGGAACATTTTGTCAGGAGCCGAGACCAAAATTCAGCGATTCCCCATCTCAGCCCAGAAAGCAGGTAGAACAAGTTTTGTGGTGCCTTTCAGCTGTCTACCGGGGTAGTGTAAAAACTACCAAGAGAACTCGTTTCTGGCACTTTCCCCGGTGGAGATGTGCATGGGGTGTGTTTGTAACATTTTGTCACCAGCCGAGACCAAAATTCAGCCATTCCCCATCTCAGCCCAGAAAGCAGGTAGAACAACTTTTGTGGTGCCTTTCAGCTGTCTACCGGGGTAGTGTAAAAACTACCAGTAGAACTCGTTTCTGGCACTTTCCCCGGTGGAGTTGTGCATGGGGTGTGTTTGGAACATTTTGTCACCAGCCGAGACCAAAATTCAGCCATTCCCCATCTCAGCCCAGAAAGCAGGTAGAACAAATTTTGTGGTGCCTTTCAGCTGCCTACCGGGGTAGTGTAAAAAACTACCAACAGAACTCGTTTCTGGCACCTTCCCCGGTGGAGTTGTGCATGGGGTGTTTTTGGAACATTTTGTCTCCAGCTGAGACCAAAATTCAGCCATTCCCCATCTCAGCCCAGAAAGCAGGTAGAACAAGTTTTGTGGTGCCTTTCAGCTGTCTACAGGGGTAGTGTAAAAAGTACCAGTAGAACTCGTTTCTGGCACTTTCCCCGGTGGAGTTGTGCATGGGGTGTGTTTGGAACATTTTGTCAGGAGCCGAGACCAAAATTCAGCGATTCCCCATCTCAGCCCAGAAAGCAGGTAGAACAAGTTTTGTGGTGCCTTTCAGCTGTCTACCGGGGTAGTGTAAAAACTACCAAGAGAACTCGTTTCTGGCACTTTCCCCGGTGGAGTTGTGCATGGGGTGTGTATGGAACATTTTGTCACCAGCCGAGACCAAAATTCAGCGATTCCCCATCTCAGCCCAGAAAGCAGGTAGAACAAGTTTTGTGGTGCCTTGCAGCTGTCTACCGGGGTAGTGTAAAAAGTACCAGTAGAACTCGTTTCTGGCACCTTCCCCGGTGGAGTTGTGCATGGGGTGTGTTTGGAACATTTTGTCACCAGCCGAGACCAAAATTCAGCGATTCCCCATCTCAGCCCAGAAAGCAGGTAGAACAAGTTTTGTGGTGCCTTTCAGCTGTCTACCGGGGTAGTGTAAAAACTACCAACAGAACTCGTTTCTGGCACGTTCCCCGGTGGAGTTGTGCATGGGGTGTGTTTGGAACATTTTGTCTCCAGCTGAGACCAAAATTCAGCGATTCCCCATCTCAGCCCAGAAAGCAGGTAGAACAAGTTTTGTGGTGCCTTTTAGCTGCCTACCGGGGTAGTGTAAAAACTACCAAGAGAACTCGTTTCTGGCACCTTCCGCGGTGGAGTTGTGCATGGGGTGTGTTTGGAACATTTTGTCACCAGCCGAGACCAAAATTCAGCCATTCCCCATCTCAGCCCAGAAAGCAGGTAGAACAAGTTTTGTGGTGCCTTTCAGCTGTCTACCGGGGTAGTGTAAAAACTACCAACAGAACTCCTTTCTGGCACCTTCCCCGGTGGAGTTGTGCATGGGGTGTGTTTGGAACATTTTGTCTCCAGCTGAGACCAAAATTCAGCCATTCCCCATCTCAGCCCAGAAAGCAGGTAGAACAAATTTTGTGGTGCCTTTCAGCTGCCTACCGGGGTAGTGTAAAAACTACCAACAGAACTCATTTCTGGCACCTTCCGCGGTGGAGTTGTGCATGGGGTGTGTTTGGAACATTTTGTCACCAGCCGAGACCAAAATTCAGCGATTCCCCATCTCAGCCCAGAAAGCAGGTAGAACAAGTTTTGTGGTGCCTTTCAGCTGCCTACCGGGGTAGTGTAAAAAGTACCAGTAGAACTCGTTTCTGGCACTTTCCCCGGTGGAGTTGTGCATGGGGTGTGTTTGGAACATTTTGTCAGGAGCCGAGACCAAAATTCAGCGTTTCCCCATCTCAGTCCAGAAAGCAGGTAGAACATCTTTTGTGGTGCCTTTCAGCTGCCTACTGGGGTAGAGTAAAAAGTACCAGTAGAACTCGTTTCTGGCACTTTCCCCGGTGGAGTTGTGCATGGGGTGTGTTTGGAACATTTTGTCAGGAGCCGAGACCAAAATTCAGCCATTCCCCATCTCAGCCCAGAAAGCAGGTAGAACAACTTTTGTGGTGCCTTTCAGCTGTCTACCGGGGTAGTGTAAAAACTACCAGTAGAACTCGTTTCTGGCACTTTCCCCGGTGGAGTTGTGCATGGGGTGTGTTTGGAACATTTTGTCAGGAGCCGAGACCAAAATTCAGCCATTCCCCATCTCAGCCCAGAAAGCAGGTAGAACAAGTTTTGTGGTGCCTTTCAGCTGTCTACCGGGGTAGTGTAAAAACTACCAACAGAACTCGTTTCTGGCACCTTCCCCGGTGGAGATGTGCATGGGGTGTGTTTGTAACATTTTGTCACCAGCCGAGACCAAAATTCAGCCATTCCCCATCTCAGCCCAGAAAGCAGGTAGAACAAGTTTTGTGGTGCCTTTCAGCTGTCTACCGGGGTAGTGTAAAAACTACTAACAGAACTCGTTTCTGGCACCTTCCCCGGTGGAGTTGTGCATGGGGTGTGTTTGGAACATTTTGTCTCCAGCTGAGACCAAAATTCAGCCATTCCCCATCTCAGCCCAGAAAGCAGGTAGAACAAGTTTTTGTGGTGCCTTTCAGCTGTCTACAGGGGTAGTGTAAAAAACTACCAACAGAACTCCTTTCTGGCACCTTCCCCGGTGGAGTTGTGCATGGGGTGTGTTTGGAACATTTTGTCTCCAGCTGAGACCAAAATTCAGCCATTCCCCATCTCAGCCCAGAAAGCAGGTAGAACAAATTTTGTGGTGCCTTTCAGCTGTCTACAGGGGTAGTGTAAAAACGACCAACAGAACTTGTTTCTGGCACTTTCCCCGGTGGAGTTGTGCATGGGGTGTGTTTGGAACATTTTGTCAGGAGCCGAGACCAAAATTCAGCCATTCCCCATCTCAGCCCAGAAAGCAGGTAGAACAACTTTTGTGGTGCCTTTCAGCTGCCTACCGGGGTAGTGTAAAAAGTACCAGTAGAACTCGTTTCTGGCACTTTCCCCAGTGGAGTTGTGCATGGGGTGTGTTTGGAACATTTTGTCACCAGCCGAGACCAAAATTCAGCGATTCCCCATCTCAGCCCAGAAAGCAGGTAGAACAAGTTTTGTGGTGCCTTTCAGCTGCCTACCGGGGTAGTGTAAAAAGTACCAGTAGAACTCGTTTCTGGCACTTTCCCCGGTGGAGTTGTGCATGGGGTGTGTTTGGAACATTTTGTCACCAGCCGAGGCCAAAATTCAGCGATTCCCCATCTCAGCCCAGAAAGCAGGTAGAACAAGTTTTGTGGTGCCTTTCAACTGTCTACAGGGGTAGTGTAAAAAGTACCAGTAGAACTCGTTTCTGGCACTTTCCCCGGTGGAGTTGTGCATGGGGTGTGTTTGGAACATTTTGTCAGGAGCCGAGACCAAAATTCAGCGATTCCCCATCTCAGCCCAGAAAGCAGGTAGAACAAGTTTTGTGGTGCCTTTCAGCTGTCTACCGGGGTAGTGTAAAAACTACCAAGAGAACTCGTTTCTGGCACTTTCCCCGGTGGAGATGTGCATGGGGTGTGTTTGTAACATTTTGTCACCAGCCGAGACCAAAATTCAGCGATTCCCCATCTCAGCCCAGAAAGCAGGTAGAACAAGTTTTGTGGTGCCTTGCAGCTTTCTACCGGGGTAGTGTAAAAAGTACCAGTAGAACTCGTTTCTGGCACCTTCCCCGGTGGAGTTGTGCATGGGGTGTGTTTGGAACATTTTGTCACCAGCCGAGACCAAAATTCAGCGATTCCCCATCTCAGCCCAGAAAGCAGGTAGAACAAGTTTTGTGGTGCCTTTCAGCTGTCTACCGGGGTAGTGTAAAAACTACCAACAGAACTCCTTTCTGGCACCTTCCCCGGTGGAGTTGTGCATGGGGTGTGTTTGGAACATTTTGTCTCCAGCTGAGACCAAAATTCAGCCATTCCCCATCTCAGCCCAGAAAGCAGGTAGAACAAATTTTGTGGTGCCTTTCAGCTGTCTACCGGGGTAGTGTAAAAAGTACCAACAGAACTCGTTTTTGGCACTTTCCCCGGTGGAGTTGTGCATGGGGTGTGTTTGGAACATTTTGTCACCAGCCGAGACCAAAATTCAGCGATTCCCCATCTCAGCCCAGAAAGCAGGTAGAACAAGTTTTGTGGTGCCTTTCAGCTGCCTACCGGGGTAGTGTAAAAAGTACCAGTAGAACTCGTTTCTGGCACTTTCCCCGGTGGAGTTGTGCATGGGGTGTGTTTGGAACATTTTGTCACCAGCCGAGGCCAAAATTCAGCCATTCCCCATCTCAGTCCAGAAAGCAGGTAGAACATCTTTTGTGGTGCCTTTCAGCTGCCTACTGGGGTAGAGTAAAAAGTACCAGTAGAACTCGTTTCTGGCACTTTCCCCGGTGGAGTTGTGCATGGGGTGTGTTTGGAACATTTTGTCAGGTGCCGAGACCAAAATTCAGCCATTCCCCATCTCAGCCCAGAAAGCAGGTAGAACAACTTTTGTGGTGCCTTTCAGCTGTCTACCGGGGTAGTGTAAAAACTAACCAGTAGAACTCGTTTCTGGCACTTTCCCCGGTGGAGTTGTGCATGGGGTGTGTTTGGAACATTTTGTCAGGAGCCGAGACCAAAATTCAGCGATTCCCCATCTCAGCCCAGAAAGCAGGTAGAACAAGTTTTGTGGTGCCTTTCAGCTGTCTACCGGGGTAGTGTAAAAACTACCAACAGAACTCGTTTCTGGCACCTTCCCCGGTGGAGATGTGCATGGGGTGTGTTTGTAACATTTTGTCACCAGCCGAGACCAAAATTCAGCCATTCCCCATCTCAGCCCAGAAAGCAGGTAGAACAAGTTTTGTGGTGCCTTTCAGCTGTCTACCGGGGTAGTGTAAAAACTACTAACAGAACTCGTTTCTGGCACCTTCCCCGGTGGAGTTGTGCATGGGGTGTGTTTGGAACATTTTGTCTCCAGCTGAGACCAAAATTCAGCCATTCCCCATCTCAGCCCAGAAAGCAGGTAGAACAAGTTTTGTGGTGCCTTTCAGCTGTCTACAGGGGTAGTGTAAAAACTACCAACAGAACTCCTTTCTGGCACCTTCCCCGGTGGAGTTGTGCATGGGGTGTGTTTGGAACATTTTGTCTCCAGCTGAGACCAAAATTCAGCCATTCCCCATCTCAGCCCAGAAAGCAGGTAGAACAAGTTTTGTGGTGCGTTTCAGCTGTCTACCGGGGTAGTGTAAAAATTACTAACAGAACTCGTTTCTGGCACCTTCCCCGGTGGAGTTGTGCATGGGGTGTGTTTGGAACATTTTGTCAGGAGCCGAGACCAAAATTCAGCCATTCCCCATCTCAGCCCAGAAAGCAGGTAGAACAACTTTTGTGGTGCCTTTCAGCTGTCTACCGGGGTAGTGTAAAAAGTACCAGTAGAACTCGTTTCTGGCACTTTCCCCGGTGGAGTTGTGCATGGGGTGTGTTTGGAACATTTTGTCACCAGCCGAGACCAAAATTCAGCGATTCCCCATCTCAGCCCAGAAAGCAGGTAGAACAAGTTTTGTGGTGCCTTTCAGCTGCCTACCGGGGTAGTGTAAAAACTACCAACAGAACTCCTTTCTGGCACTTTCCCCGGTGGAGTTGTGCATGGGGTGTGTTTGGAACATTTTGTCACCAGCCGAGGCCAAAATTCAGCGTTTCCCCATCTCAGCCCAGAAAGCAGGTAGAACATCTTTTGTGGTGCCTTTCAGCTGCCTACTGGGGTAGTGTAAAAAGTACCAGTAGAACTCGTTTCTGGCACTTTCCCCGGTGGAGTTGTGCATGGGGTGTGTTTGGAACATTTTGTCAGGAGCCGAGACCAAAATTCAGCCATTCCCCATCTCAGCCCAGAAAGCAGGTAGAACAACTTTTGTGGTGCCTTTCAGCTGTCTACCGGGGTAGTGTAAAAACTACCAGTAGAACTCGTTTCTGGCACTTTCCCCGGTGGAGTTGTGCATGGGGTGTGTTTGGAACATTTTGTCTCCAGCCGAGACCAAAATTCAGCGATTCCCCATCTCAGCCCAGAAAGCAGGTAGAACAAGTTTTGTGGTGCCTTTCAGCTGTCTACCGGGGTAGTGTAAAAACTACTAACAGAACTCGTTTCTGGCACTTTCCCCGGTGGAGATGTGCATGGGGTGTGTTTGTAACATTTTGTCACCAGCCGAGACCAAAATTCAGCCATTCCCCATCTCAGCCCAGAAAGCAGGTAGAACAAGTTTTGTGGTGCCTTTCAGCTGTCTACCGGGGTAGTGTAAAAACTACTAACAGAACTCGTTTCTGGCACCTTCCCCGGTGGAGTTGTGCATGGGGTGTGTTTGGAACATTTTGTCACCAGCCGAGACCAAAATTCAGCGTTTCCCCATCTCAGCCCAGAAAGCAGGTAGAACAAGTTTTGTGGTGCCTTTCAGCTGTCTACCGGGGTAGTGTAAAAACTACCAACAGAACTCGTTTCTGGCACCTTCCGCAGTGGAGTTGTGCATGGGGTGTGTTTGGAACATTTTGTCTCCAGCTGAGACCAAAATTCAGCCATTCCCCATCTCAGCCCAGAAAGCAGCTAGAACAAATTTTGTGGTGCCTTTCAGCTGTCTACCGGGGTAGTGTAAAAACTACCAACAGAACTCCTTTCTGGCACTTTCCCCGGTGGAGTTGTGCATGGGGTGTGTTTGGAACATTTTGTCACCAGCCGAGACCAAAATTCAGCCATTCCCCATCTCAGCCCAGAAAGCAGGTAGAACAAGTTTTGTGGTGCCTTTCAGCTGTCTACCGGGGTAGTGTAAAAAGTACCAGTAGAACTCGTTTCTGGCACTTTCCCCGGTGGAGTTGTGCATGGGGTGTGTTTGGAACATTTTGTCAGGAGCCGAGACCAAAATTCAGCGATTCCCCATCTCAGCCCAGAAAGCAGGTAGAACAAGTTTTGTGGTGCCTTTCAGCTGTCTACCGGGGTAGTGTAAAAACTACCAAGAGAACTCGTTTCTGGCACTTTCCCCGGTGGAGATGTGCATGGGGTGTGTTTGTAACATTTTGTCACCAGCCGAGACCAAAATTCAGCGATTCCCCATCTCAGCCCAGAAAGCAGGTAGAACAAGTTTTGTGGTGCCTTGCAGCTGTCTACCGGGGTAGTGTAAAAAGTACCAGTAGAACTCGTTTCTGGCACCTTCCCCGGTGGAGTTGTGCATGGGGTGTGTTTGGAACATTTTGTCACCAGCCGAGACCAAAATTCAGCGATTCCCCATCTCAGCCCAGAAAGCAGGTAGAACAAGTTTTGTGGTGCCTTTCAGCTGTCTACCGGGGTAGTGTAAAAACTACTAACAGAACTCGTTTCTGGCACCTTCCCCGGTGGAGTTGTGCATGGGGTGTGTTTGGAACATTTTGTCTCCAGCCGAGACCAAAATTCAGCGATTCCCCATCTCAGCCCAGAAAGCAGGTAGAACAAGTTTTGTGGTGCCTTTTAGCTGCCTACCGGGGTAGTGTAAAAACTACCAAGAGAACTCGTTTCTGGCACCTTCCGCGGTGGAGTTGTGCATGGGGTGTGTTTGGAACATTTTGTCACCAGCCGAGACCAAAATTCAGCCATTCCCCATCTCAGCCCAGAAAGCAGGTAGAACAAGTTTTGTGGTGCCTTTCAGCTGTCTACCGGGGTAGTGTAAAAACTACCAACAGAACTCCTTTCTGGCACCTTCCCCGGTGGAGTTGTGCATGGGGTGTGTTTGGAACATTTTGTCTCCAGCTGAGACCAAAATTCAGCCATTCCCCATCTCAGCCCAGAAAGCAGGTAGAACAAATTTTGTGGTGCCTTTCAGCTGTCTACCGGGGTAGTGTAAAAAGTACCAGTAGAACTCGTTTTTGGCACTTTCCCCGGTGGAGTTGTGCATGGGGTGTGTTTGTAACAATTTGTCACCAGCCGAGACCAAAATTCAGCGATTCCCCATCTCAGCCCAGAAAGCAGGTAGAACAAGTTTTGTGGTGCCTTTCAGCTGCCTACCGGGGTAGTGTAAAAAGTACCAGTAGAACTCGTTTCTGGCACTTTCCCCGGTGGAGTTGTGCATGGGGTGTGTTTGGAACATTTTGTCACCAGCCGAGGCCAAAATTCAGCGTTTCCCCATCTCAGCCCAGAAAGCAGGTAGAACATCTTTTGTGGTGCCTTTCAGCTGCCTACTGGGGTAGAGTAAAAAGTACCAGTAGAACTCGTTTCTGGCACTTTCCCCGGTGGAGTTGTGCATGGGGTGTGTTTGGAACATTTTGTCAGGAGCCGAGACCAAAATTCAGCCATTCCCCATCTCAGCCCAGAAAGCAGGTAGAACAACTTTTGTGGTGCCTTTCAGCTGTCTACCGGGGTAGTGTAAAAACTAACCAGTAGAACTCGTTTCTGGCACTTTCCCCGGTGGAGTTGTGCATGGGGTGTGTTTGGAACATTTTGTCAGGAGCCGAGACCAAAATTCAGCGATTCCCCATCTCAGCCCAGAAAGCAGGTAGAACAAGTTTTGTGGTGCCTTTCAGCTGTCTACCGGGGTAGTGTAAAAACTACCAACAGAACTCGTTTCTGGCACCTTCCCCGGTGGAGATGTGCATGGGGTGTGTTTGTAACATTTTGTCAGGAGCCGAGACCAAAATTCAGCCATTCCCCATCTCAGCCCAGAAAGCAGGTAGAACAAGTTTTGTGGTGCCTTTCAGCTGTCTACCGGGGTAGTGTAAAAACTACTAACAGAACTCGTTTCTGGCACCTTCCCCGGTGGAGTTGTGCATGGGGTGTGTTTGGAACATTTTGTCTCCAGCTGAGACCAAAATTCAGCCATTCCCCATCTCAGCCCAGAAAGCAGGTAGAACAAGTTTTGTGGTGCCTTTCAGCTGTCTACCGGGGTAGTGTAAAAACTACCAACAGAACTCCTTTCTGGCACCTTCCCCGGTGGAGTTGTGCATGGGGTGTGTTTGGAACATTTTGTCTCCAGCTGAGACCAAAATTCAGCCATTCCCCATCTCAGCCCAGAAAGCAGGTAGAACAAATTTTGTGGTGCCTTTCAGCTGTCTACAGGGGTAGTGTAAAAACGACCAACAGAACTTGTTTCTGGCACTTTCCCCGGTGGAGTTGTGCATGGGGTGTGTTTGGAACATTTTGTCAGGAGCCGAGACCAAAATTCAGCCATTCCCCATCTCAGCCCAGAAAGCAGGTAGAACAACTTTTGTGGTGCCTTTCAGCTGCCTACCGGGGTAGTGTAAAAAGTACCAGTAGAACTCGTTTCTGGCACTTTCCCCGGTGGAGTTGTGCATGGGGTGTGTTTGGAACATTTTGTCACCAGCCGAGACCAAAATTCAGCGTTTCCCCATCTCAGCCCAGAAAGCAGGTAGAACAAGTTTTGTGGTGCCTTTCAGCTGCCTACCGGGGTAGTGTAAAAAGTACCAGTAGAACTCGTTTCTGGCACTTTCCCCGGTGGAGTTGTGCATGGGGTGTGTTTGGAACATTTTGTCACCAGCCGAGGCCAAAATTCAGCGTTTCCCCATCTCAGTCCAGAAAGCAGGTAGAACATCTTTTGTGGTGCCTTTCAGCTGCCTACTGGGGTAGTGTAAAAAGTACCAGTAGAACTCGTTTCTGGCACTTTCCCCGGTGGAGTTGTGCATGGGGTGTGTTTGGAACATTTTGTCAGGAGCCGAGACCAAAATTCAGCCATTCCCCATCTCAGCCCAGAAAGCAGGTAGAACAACTTTTGTGGTGCCTTTCAGCTGTCTACCGGGGTAGTGTAAAAACTACCAGTAGAACTCGTTTCTGGCACTTTCCCCGGTGGAGTTGTGCATGGGGTGTGTTTGGAACATTTTGTCACCAGCCGAGACCAAAATTCAGCGATTCCCCATCTCAGCCCAGAAAGCAGGTAGAACAAGTTTTGTGGTGCCTTTCAGCTGTCTACCGGGGTAGTGTAAAAACTACCAACAGAACTCGTTTCTGGCACTTTCCCCGGTGGAGATGTGCATGGGGTGTGTTTGTAACATTTTGTCACCAGCCGAGACCAAAATTCAGCCATTCCCCATCTCAGCCCAGAAAGCAGGTAGAACAAGTTTTGTGGTGCCTTTCAGCTGTCTACCGGGGTAGTGTAAAAACTACTAACAGAACTCGTTTCTGGCACCTTCCCCGGTGGAGTTGTGCATGGGGTGTGTTTGGAACATTTTGTCACCAGCCGAGACCAAAATTCAACGATTCCCCATCTCAGCCCAGAAAGCAGGTAGAACAAGTTTTGTGGTGCCTTTCAGCTGTCTACCGGGGTAGTGTAAAAACTACCAACAGAACTCGTTTCTGGCACTTTCCCCGGTGGAGATGTGCATGGGGTGTGTTTGGAACATTTTGTCAGGAGCCGAGACCAAAATTCAGCCATTCCCCATCTCAGCCCAGAAAGCAGGTAGAACAAGTTTTGTGGTGCCTTTCAGCTGCCTACCGGGGTAGTGTAAAAAGTACCAGTAGAACTCGTTTCTGGCACTTTCCCCGGTGGAGTTGTGCATGGGGTGTGTTTGGAACATTTTGTCACCAGCCGAGACCAAAATTCAGCGTTTCCCCATCTCAGCCCAGAAAGCAGGTAGAACAAGTTTTGTGGTGCCTTTCAGCTGCCTACCGGGGTAGTGTAAAAAGTACCAGTAGAACTCGTTTCTGGCACTTTCCCCGGTGGAGTTGTGCATGGGGTGTGTTTGGAACATTTTGTCACCAGCCGAGGCCAAAATTCAGCGTTTCCCCATCTCAGTCCAGAAAGCAGGTAGAACATCTTTTGTGGTGCCTTTCAGCTGTCTACCGGGGTAGTGTAAAAACTACTAACAGAACTCGTTTCTGGCACTTTCCCCGGTGGAGATGTGCATGGGGTGTGTTTGTAACATTTTGTCACCAGCCGAGACCAAAATTCAGCCATTCCCCATCTCAGCCCAGAAAGCAGGTAGAACAAGTTTTGTGGTGCCTTTCAGCTGTCTACCGGGGTAGTGTAAAAACTACTAACAGAACTCGTTTCTGGCACCTTCCCCGGTGGAGTTGTGCATGGGGTGTGTTTGGAACATTTTGTCACCAGCCGAGACCAAAATTCAGCGTTTCCCCATCTCAGCCCAGAAAGCAGGTAGAACAAGTTTTGTGGTGCCTTTCAGCTGTCTACCGGGGTAGTGTAAAAACTACCAACAGAACTCGTTTCTGGCACCTTCCGCAGTGGAGTTGTGCATGGGGTGTGTTTGGAACATTTTGTCTCCAGCTGAGACCAAAATTCAGCCATTCCCCATCTCAGCCCAGAAAGCAGCTAGAACAAATTTTGTGGTGCCTTTCAGCTGTCTACCGGGGTAGTGTAAAAACTACCAACAGAACTCCTTTCTGGCACTTTCCCCGGTGGAGTTGTGCATGGGGTGTGTTTGGAACATTTTGTCACCAGCCGAGACCAAAATTCAGCCATTCCCCATCTCAGCCCAGAAAGCAGGTAGAACAAGTTTTGTGGTGCCTTTCAGCTGTCTACCGGGGTAGTGTAAAAAGTACCAGTAGAACTCGTTTCTGGCACTTTCCCCGGTGGAGTTGTGCATGGGGTGTGTTTGGAACATTTTGTCAGGAGCCGAGACCAAAATTCAGCGATTCCCCATCTCAGCCCAGAAAGCAGGTAGAACAAGTTTTGTGGTGCCTTTCAGCTGTCTACCGGGGTAGTGTAAAAACTACCAAGAGAACTCGTTTCTGGCACTTTCCCCGGTGGAGATGTGCATGGGGTGTGTTTGTAACATTTTGTCACCAGCCGAGACCAAAATTCAGCGATTCCCCATCTCAGCCCAGAAAGCAGGTAGAACAAGTTTTGTGGTGCCTTGCAGCTGTCTACCGGGGTAGTGTAAAAAGTACCAGTAGAACTCGTTTCTGGCACCTTCCCCGGTGGAGTTGTGCATGGGGTGTGTTTGGAACATTTTGTCACCAGCCGAGACCAAAATTCAGCGATTCCCCATCTCAGCCCAGAAAGCAGGTAGAACAAGTTTTGTGGTGCCTTTCAGCTGTCTACCGGGGTAGTGTAAAAACTACTAACAGAACTCGTTTCTGGCACCTTCCCCGGTGGAGTTGTGCATGGGGTGTGTTTGGAACATTTTGTCTCCAGCCGAGACCAAAATTCAGCGATTCCCCATCTCAGCCCAGAAAGCAGGTAGAACAAGTTTTGTGGTGCCTTTTAGCTGCCTACCGGGGTAGTGTAAAAACTACCAAGAGAACTCGTTTCTGGCACCTTCCGCGGTGGAGTTGTGCATGGGGTGTGTTTGGAACATTTTGTCACCAGCCGAGACCAAAATTCAGCCATTCCCCATCTCAGCCCAGAAAGCAGGTAGAACAAGTTTTGTGGTGCCTTTCAGCTGTCTACCGGGGTAGTGTAAAAACTACCAACAGAACTCCTTTCTGGCACCTTCCCCGGTGGAGTTGTGCATGGGGTGTGTTTGGAACATTTTGTCTCCAGCTGAGACCAAAATTCAGCCATTCCCCATCTCAGCCCAGAAAGCAGGTAGAACAAATTTTGTGGTGCCTTTCAGCTGTCTACCGGGGTAGTGTAAAAAGTACCAGTAGAACTCGTTTTTGGCACTTTCCCCGGTGGAGTTGTGCATGGGGTGTGTTTGTAACAATTTGTCACCAGCCGAGACCAAAATTCAGCGATTCCCCATCTCAGCCCAGAAAGCAGGTAGAACAAGTTTTGTGGTGCCTTTCAGCTGCCTACCGGGGTAGTGTAAAAAGTACCAGTAGAACTCGTTTCTGGCACTTTCCCCGGTGGAGTTGTGCATGGGGTGTGTTTGGAACATTTTGTCACCAGCCGAGGCCAAAATTCAGCGTTTCCCCATCTCAGCCCAGAAAGCAGGTAGAACATCTTTTGTGGTGCCTTTCAGCTGCCTACTGGGGTAGAGTAAAAAGTACCAGTAGAACTCGTTTCTGGCACTTTCCCCGGTGGAGTTGTGCATGGGGTGTGTTTGGAACATTTTGTCAGGAGCCGAGACCAAAATTCAGCCATTCCCCATCTCAGCCCAGAAAGCAGGTAGAACAACTTTTGTGGTGCCTTTCAGCTGTCTACCGGGGTAGTGTAAAAACTAACCAGTAGAACTCGTTTCTGGCACTTTCCCCGGTGGAGTTGTGCATGGGGTGTGTTTGGAACATTTTGTCAGGAGCCGAGACCAAAATTCAGCGATTCCCCATCTCAGCCCAGAAAGCAGGTAGAACAAGTTTTGTGGTGCCTTTCAGCTGTCTACCGGGGTAGTGTAAAAACTACCAACAGAACTCGTTTCTGGCACCTTCCCCGGTGGAGATGTGCATGGGGTGTGTTTGTAACATTTTGTCAGGAGCCGAGACCAAAATTCAGCCATTCCCCATCTCAGCCCAGAAAGCAGGTAGAACAAGTTTTGTGGTGCCTTTCAGCTGTCTACCGGGGTAGTGTAAAAACTACTAACAGAACTCGTTTCTGGCACCTTCCCCGGTGGAGTTGTGCATGGGGTGTGTTTGGAACATTTTGTCTCCAGCTGAGACCAAAATTCAGCCATTCCCCATCTCAGCCCAGAAAGCAGGTAGAACAAGTTTTGTGGTGCCTTTCAGCTGTCTACCGGGGTAGTGTAAAAACTACCAACAGAACTCCTTTCTGGCACCTTCCCCGGTGGAGTTGTGCATGGGGTGTGTTTGGAACATTTTGTCTCCAGCTGAGACCAAAATTCAGCCATTCCCCATCTCAGCCCAGAAAGCAGGTAGAACAAATTTTGTGGTGCCTTTCAGCTGTCTACAGGGGTAGTGTAAAAACGACCAACAGAACTTGTTTCTGGCACTTTCCCCGGTGGAGTTGTGCATGGGGTGTGTTTGGAACATTTTGTCAGGAGCCGAGACCAAAATTCAGCCATTCCCCATCTCAGCCCAGAAAGCAGGTAGAACAACTTTTGTGGTGCCTTTCAGCTGCCTACCGGGGTAGTGTAAAAAGTACCAGTAGAACTCGTTTCTGGCACTTTCCCCGGTGGAGTTGTGCATGGGGTGTGTTTGGAACATTTTGTCACCAGCCGAGACCAAAATTCAGCGTTTCCCCATCTCAGCCCAGAAAGCAGGTAGAACAAGTTTTGTGGTGCCTTTCAGCTGCCTACCGGGGTAGTGTAAAAAGTACCAGTAGAACTCGTTTCTGGCACTTTCCCCGGTGGAGTTGTGCATGGGGTGTGTTTGGAACATTTTGTCACCAGCCGAGGCCAAAATTCAGCGTTTCCCCATCTCAGTCCAGAAAGCAGGTAGAACATCTTTTGTGGTGCCTTTCAGCTGCCTACTGGGGTAGTGTAAAAAGTACCAGTAGAACTCGTTTCTGGCACTTTCCCCGGTGGAGTTGTGCATGGGGTGTGTTTGGAACATTTTGTCAGGAGCCGAGACCAAAATTCAGCCATTCCCCATCTCAGCCCAGAAAGCAGGTAGAACAACTTTTGTGGTGCCTTTCAGCTGTCTACCGGGGTAGTGTAAAAACTACCAGTAGAACTCGTTTCTGGCACTTTCCCCGGTGGAGTTGTGCATGGGGTGTGTTTGGAACATTTTGTCACCAGCCGAGACCAAAATTCAGCGATTCCCCATCTCAGCCCAGAAAGCAGGTAGAACAAGTTTTGTGGTGCCTTTCAGCTGTCTACCGGGGTAGTGTAAAAACTACCAACAGAACTCGTTTCTGGCACTTTCCCCGGTGGAGATGTGCATGGGGTGTGTTTGTAACATTTTGTCACCAGCCGAGACCAAAATTCAGCCATTCCCCATCTCAGCCCAGAAAGCAGGTAGAACAAGTTTTGTGGTGCCTTTCAGCTGTCTACCGGGGTAGTGTAAAAACTACTAACAGAACTCGTTTCTGGCACCTTCCCCGGTGGAGTTGTGCATGGGGTGTGTTTGGAACATTTTGTCACCAGCCGAGACCAAAATTCAACGATTCCCCATCTCAGCCCAGAAAGCAGGTAGAACAAGTTTTGTGGTGCCTTTCAGCTGTCTACCGGGGTAGTGTAAAAACTACCAACAGAACTCGTTTCTGGCACTTTCCCCGGTGGAGATGTGCATGGGGTGTGTTTGGAACATTTTGTCAGGAGCCGAGACCAAAATTCAGCCATTCCCCATCTCAGCCCAGAAAGCAGGTAGAACAAGTTTTGTGGTGCCTTTCAGCTGCCTACCGGGGTAGTGTAAAAAGTACCAGTAGAACTCGTTTCTGGCACTTTCCCCGGTGGAGTTGTGCATGGGGTGTGTTTGGAACATTTTGTCACCAGCCGAGACCAAAATTCAGCGTTTCCCCATCTCAGCCCAGAAAGCAGGTAGAACAAGTTTTGTGGTGCCTTTCAGCTGCCTACCGGGGTAGTGTAAAAAGTACCAGTAGAACTCGTTTCTGGCACTTTCCCCGGTGGAGTTGTGCATGGGGTGTGTTTGGAACATTTTGTCACCAGCCGAGGCCAAAATTCAGCGTTTCCCCATCTCAGTCCAGAAAGCAGGTAGAACATCTTTTGTGGTGCCTTTCAGCTGCCTACTGGGGTAGTGTAAAAAGTACCAGTAGAACTCGTTTCTGGCACTTTCCCCGGTGGAGTTGTGCATGGGGTGTGTTTGGAACATTTTGTCAGGAGCCGAGACCAAAATTCAGCCATTCCCCATCTCAGCCCAGAAAGCAGGTAGAACAACTTTTGTGGTGCCTTTCAGCTGTCTACCGGGGTAGTGTAAAAACTACCAGTAGAACTCGTTTCTGGCACTTTCCCCGGTGGAGTTGTGCATGGGGTGTGTTTGGAACATTTTGTCACCAGCCGAGACCAAAATTCAGCGATTCCCCATCTCAGCCCAGAAAGCAGGTAGAACAAGTTTTGTGGTGCCTTTCAGCTGTCTACCGGGGTAGTGTAAAAACTACCAACAGAACTCGTTTCTGGCACTTTCCCCGGTGGAGATGTGCATGGGGTGTGTTTGTAACATTTTGTCACCAGCCGAGACCAAAATTCAGCCATTCCCCATCTCAGCCCAGAAAGCAGGTAGAACAAGTTTTGTGGTGCCTTTCAGCTGTCTACCGGGGTAGTGTAAAAACTACTAACAGAACTCGTTTCTGGCACCTTCCACGGTGGAGTTGTGCATGGGGTGTGTTTGGAACATTTTGTCACCAGCCGAGACCAAAATTCAGCCATTCCCCATCTCAGCCCAGAAAGCAGGTAGAACAAGTTTTGTGGTGCCTTTCAGCTGTCTACCGGGGTAGTGTAAAAACTACCAACAGAACTCGTTTCTGGCACCTTCCGCAGTGGAGTTGTGCATGGGGTGTGTTTGGAACATTTTGTCTCCAGCTGAGACCAAAATTCAGCCATTCCCCATCTCAGCCCAGAAAGCAGGTAGAACAAATTTTGTGGTGCCTTTCAGCTGTCTACCGGGGTAGTGTAAAAACTACCAACAGAACTCCTTTCTGGCACTTTCCCCGGTGGAGTTGTGCATGGGGTGTGTTTGGAACATTTTGTCACCAGCCGAGACCAAAATTCAGCCATTCCCCATCTCAGCCCAGAAAGCAGGTAGAACAAGTTTTGTGGTGCCTTTCAGCTGTCTACCGGGGTAGTGTAAAAACTACCAACAGAACTCGTTTCTGGCACCTTCCCCGGTGGAGTTGTGCATGGGGTGTGTTTGGAACATTTTGTCTCCAGCTGAGACCAAAATTCAGCCATTCCCCATCTCAGCCCAGAAAGCAGGTAGAACATGTTTTGTGGTGCCTTTCAGCTGTCTACAGGGGTAGTGTAAAAACGACCAACAGAACTCGTTTCTGGCACTTTCCCCGGTGGAGTTGTGCATGGGGTGTGTTTGTAACATTTTGTCACCAGCCGAGACCAAAATTCAGCCATTCCCCATCTCAGCCCAGAAAGCAGGTAGAACAAGTTTTGTGGTGCCTTTCAGCTGCCTACCGGGGTAGTGTAAAAACTACCAACAGAACTCCTTTCTGGCACCTTCCCCGGTGGAGTTGTGCATGGGGTGTGTTTGGAACATTTTGTCTCCAGCTGAGACCAAAATTCAGCCATTCCCCATCTCAGCCCAGAAAGCAGGTAGAACAAGTTTTGTGGTGACGTTCAGCTGTCTACCGGGGTAGTGAAAAAAGTACCAGTAGAACTCCTTTCTGGCACTTTCCCCGGTGGAGTTGTGCATGGGGTGTGTTTGGAACATTTTGTCACCAGCCGAGACCGAAATTCAGCCATTCCCCATCTCAGCCCAGAAAGCAGGTAGAACATGTTTTGTGGTGCCTTTCAGCTGCCTACCGGGGTAGTGTAAAAAGTACCAACAGAACTCGTTTCTGGCACTTTCCCCGGTGGAGTTGTGCATGGGGTGTGTTTGGAACATTTTGTCACCAGCCGAGACCAAAATTCAGCCATTCCCCATCTCAGCCCAGAAAGCAGGTAGAACAAGTTTTGTGGTGCCTTTCAGCTGCCTACCGGGGTAGTGTAAAAACTACCAAGAGAACTCCTTTCTGGCACCTTCCCCGGTGGAGTTGTGCATGGGGTGTGTTTGGAACATTTTGTCTCCAGCTGAGACCAAAATTCAGCCATTCCCCATCTCAGCCCAGAAAGCAGGTAGAACAAGTTTTGTGGTGATGTTCAGCTGTCTACAGGGGTAGTGTAAAAAGTACCAGTAGAACTCCTTTCTGGCACTTTCCCCGGTGGAGTTGTGCATGGGGTGTGTTTGGAACATTTTGTCAGGAGCCGAGACCAAAATTCAGCCATTCCCCATCTCAGCCCAGAAAGCAGGTAGAACATGTTTTGTGGTGCCTTTCAGCTGCCTACCGGGGTAGTGTAAAAACTACTAACAGAACTCGTTTCTGGCACCTTCCCCGGTGGAGTTGTGCATGGGGTGTGTTTGGAACATTTTGTCACCAGCTGAGGCCAAAATTCAGCGTCTCCACATCTCAGCCCAGAAAGCAGGTAGAACATCTTTTGTGGTGCCTTTCAGCTGCCTACCGGGGTAGTGTAAAAACTACCAACAGAACTCGTTTCTGGCACCTTCCCCGGTGGAGTTGTGCATGGGGTGTGTTTGGAACATTTTGTCACCAGCCGAGACCAAAATTCAGCCATTCCCCATCTCAGCCCAGAAAGCAGGTAGAACAAGTTTTGTGGTGCCTTTCAGCTGTCTACAGGGGTAGTGTAAAAAGTACCAGTAGAACTCGTTTTTGGCCCTTTCCCCGGTGGAGTTGTGCATGGGGTGTGTTTGGAACATTTTGTCACCAGCCGAGACCAAAATTCAGCGATTCCCCATCTCAGCCCAGAAAGCAGGTAGAACAACTTTTGTGGTGCCTTTCAGCTGCCTACCGGGGTAGTGTAAAAAGTACCAGTAGAACTCGTTTCTGGCACTTTCCCCGGTGGAGTTGTGCATGGGGTGTGTTTGGAACATTTTGTCACCAGCCGAGGCCAAAATTCAGCGTTTCCCCATCTCAGTCCAGAAAGCCGGTAGAACATCTTTTGTGGTGCCTTTCAGCTGCCTACTGGGGTAGTGTAAAAAGTACCAGTAGAACTCGTTTCTGGCACTTTCCCCGGTGGAGTTGTGCATGGGGTGTGTTTGGAACATTTTGTCAGGAGCCGAGACCAAAATTCAGCCATTCCCCATCTCAGCCCAGAAAGCAGGTAGAACAACTTTTGTGGTGCCTTTCAGCTGTCTACCGGGGTAGTGTAAAAACTACCAGTAGAACTCGTTCCTGGCACTTTCCCCGGTGGAGTTGTGCATGGGGTGTGTTTGGAACATTTTGTCACCAGCCGAGACCAAAATTCAGCGATTCCCCATCTCAGCCCAGAAAGCAGGTAGAACAAGTTTTGTGGTGCCTTTCAGCTGTCTACCGGGGTAGTGTAAAAACTACCAACAGAACTCGTTTCTGGCACTTTCCCCGGTGGAGATGTGCATGGGGTGTGTTTGGAACATTTTGTCACCAGCCGAGACCAAAATTCAGCCATTCCCCATCTCAGCCCAGAAAGCAGGTAGAACAAGTTTTGTGGTGCCTTTCAGCTGTCTACCGGGGTAGTGTAAAAACTACTAACAGAACTCGTTTCTGGCACCTTCCCCGGTGGAGTTGTGCATGGGGTGTGTTTGGAACATTTTGTCTCCAGCTGAGACCAAAATTCAGCCATTCCCCATCTCAGCCCAGAAAGCAGGTAGAACAAGTTTTGTGGTGCCTTTCAGCTGTCTACAGGGGTAGTGTAAAAAGTACCAGTAGAACTCGTTTCTGGCACTTTCCCCGGTGGAGTTGTGCATGGGGTGTGTTTGGAACATTTTGTCTCCAGCTGAGACCAAAATTCAGCCATTCCCCATCTCAGCCCAGAAAGCAGGTAGAACAAATTTTGTGGTGCCTTTCAGCTGTCTACAGGGGTAGTGTAAAAACGACCAACAGAACTCGTTTCTGGCACTTTCCCCGGTGGAGTTGTGCATGGGGTGTGTTTGGAACATTTTGTCACCAGCCGAGACCAAAATTCAGCCATTCCCCATCTCAGCCCAGAAAGCAGGTAGAACAAGTTTTGTGGTGCCTTTCAGCTGTCTACCGGGGTAGTGTAAAAACTACCAACAGAACTCGTTTCTGGCACCTTCCCCGGTGGAGTTGTGCATGGGGTGTGTTTGGAACATTTTGTCTCCAGCTGAGACCAAAATTCAGCCATTCCCCATCTCAGCCCAGAAAGCAGGTAGAACAAATTTTGTGGTGCCTTTCAGCTGTCTACAGGGGTAGTGTAAAAACGACCAACAGAACTCGTTTCTGGCACTTTCCCCGGTGGAGTTGTGCATGGGGTGTGTTTGTAACATTTTGTCACCAGCCGAGACCAAAATTCAGCCATTCCCCATCTCAGCCCAGAAAGCAGGTAGAACAAGTTTTGTGGTGCCTTTCAGCTGCCTACCGGGGTAGTGTAAAAACTACCAAGAGAACTCCTTTCTGGCACCTTCCCCGGTGGAGTTGTGCATGGGGTGTGTTTGGAACATTTTGTCTCCAGCTGAGACCAAAATTCAGCGTTTCCCCATCTCAGCCCAGAAAGCAGGTAGAACAAGTTTTGTGGTGCCTTTCAGCTGTCTACCGGGGTAGTGTAAAAAGTACCAGTAGAACTCGTTTCTGGCACTTTCCCCGGTGGAGTTGTGCATGGGGTGTGTTTGGAACATTTTGTCACCAGCCGAGACCGAAATTCAGCCATTCCCCATCTCAGCCCAGAAAGCAGGTAGAACATGTTTTGTGGTGCCTTTCAGCTGCCTACCGGGGTAGTGTAAAAACTACCAACAGAACTCGTTTCTGGCACTTTCCCCGGTGGAGTTGTGCATGGGGTGTGTTTGGAACATTTTGTCACCAGCCGAGACCAAAATTCAGCGTCTCCACATCTCAGCCCAGAAAGCAGGTAGAACATCTTTTGTGGTGCCTTTCAGCTGCCTACCGGGGTAGTGTAAAAACTACCAACAGAACTCCTTTCTGGCACCTTCCCCGGTGGAGTTGTGCATGGGGTGTGTTTGGAACATTTTGTCTCCAGCTGAGACCAAAATTCAGCCATTGCCCATCTCAGCCCAGAAAGCAGGTAGAACATCTTTTGTGGTGACTTTCAGCTGCCTACCGGGGTACTATAAAAACGACCAACAGAACTCGTTTCTGGCACTTTCCCCGGTGGAGTTGTGCATGGGGTGTGTTTGTAACATTTTGTCACCAGCCGAGACCAAAATTCAGCCATTCCCCATCTCAGCCCAGAAAGCAGGTAGAACAAGTTTTGTGGTGCCTTTCAGCTGCCTACCGGGGTAGTGTAAAAACTACCAAGAGAACTCCTTTCTGGCACCTTCCCCGGTGGAGTTGTGCATGGGGTGTGTTTGGAACATTTTGTCTCCAGCTGAGACCAAAATTCAGCCATTCCCCATCTCAGCCCAGAAAGCAGGTAGAACAAGTTTTGTGGTGACGTTCAGCTGTCTACAGGGGTAGTGTAAAAAGTACCAGTAGAACTCCTTTCTGGCACTTTCCCCGGTGGAGTTGTGCATGGGGTGTGTTTGGAACATTTTGTCAGGAGCCGAGACCAAAATTCAGCCATTCCCCATCTCAGCCCAGAAAGCAGGTAGAACATGTTTTGTGGTGCCTTTCAGCTGCCTACCGGGGTAGTGTAAAAACTACTAACAGAACTCGTTTCTGGCACCTTCCCCGGTGGAGTTGTGCATGGGGTGTGTTTGGAACATTTTGTCACCAGCTGAGGCCAAAATTCAGCGTCTCCACATCTCAGCCCAGAAAGCAGGTAGAACATCTTTTGTGGTGCCTTTCAGCTGCCTACCGGGGTAGTGTAAAAACTACCAACAGAACTCGTTTCTGGCACCTTCCCCGGTGGAGTTGTGCATGGGGTGTGTTTGGAACATTTTGTCACCAGCCGAGACCAAAATTCAGCCATTCCCCATCTCAGCCCAGAAAGCAGGTAGAACAAGTTTTGTGGTGCCTTTCAGCTGTCTACCGGGGTAGTGTAAAATGTACCAGTAGAACTCGTTTCTGGCACTTTCCCCGGTGGAGTTGTGCATGGGGTGTGTTTGGAACATTTTGTCACCAGCCGAGGCCAAAATTCAGCGTTTCCCCATCTCAGTCCAGAAAGCAGGTAGAACATCTTTTGTGGTGCCTTTCAGCTGCCTACTGGGGTAGTGTAAAAAGTACCAGTAGAACTCGTTTCTGGCACTTTCCCCGGTGGAGTTGTGCATGGGGTGTGTTTGGAACATTTTGTCAGGAGCCGAGACCAAAATTCAGCCATTCCCCATCTCAGCCCAGAAAGCAGGTAGAACAACTTTTGTGGTGCCTTTCAGCTGTCTACCGGGGTAGTGTAAAAAGTACCAGTAGAACTCGTTTCTGGCACTTTCCCCGGTGGAGTTGTGCATGGGGTGTGTTTGGAACATTTTGTCACCAGCCGAGACCAAAATTCAGCGATTCCCCATCTCAGCCCAGAAAGCAGGTAGAACAAGTTTTGTGGTGCCTTTCAGCTGTCTACCGGGGTAGTGTAAAAACTACTAACAGAACTCGTTTCTGGCACCTTCCCCGGTGGAGTTGTGCATGGGGTGTGTTTGGAACATTTTGTCTCCAGCTGAGACCAAAATTCAGCCATTCCCCATCTCAGCCCAGAAAGCAGGTAGAACAAGTTTTGTGGTGCCTTTCAGCTGTCTACAGGGGTAGTGTAAAAAGTACCAGTAGAACTCCTTTCTGGCACTTTCCCCGGTGGAGTTGTGCATGGGGTGTGTTTGGAACATTTTGTCAGGAGCCGAGACCAAAATTCAGCGATTCCCCATCTCAGCCCAGAAAGCAGGTAGAACAAGTTTTGTGGTGCCTTTCAGCTGTCTACCGGGGTAGTGTAAAAACTACCAACAGAACTCCTTTCTGGCACTTTCCCCGGTGGAGTTGTGCATGGGGTGTGTTTGGAACATTTTGTCACCAGCCGAGGCCAAAATTCAGCGTTTCCCCATCTCAGCCCAGAAAGCAGGTAGAACATCTTTTGTGGTGCCTTTCAGCTGCCTACTGGGGTAGTGTAAAAAGTACCAGTAGAACTCGTTTCTGGCACTTTCCCCGGTGGAGTTGTGCATGGGGTGTGTTTGGAACATTTTGTCAGGAGCCGAGACCAAAATTCAGCCATTCCCCATCTCAGCCCAGAAAGCAGGTAGAACAACTTTTGTGGTGCCTTTCAGCTGTCTACCGGGGTAGTGTAAAAACTACCAGTAGAACTCGTTTCTGGCACTTTCCCCGGTGGAGTTGTGCATGGGGTGTGTTTGGAACATTTTGTCTCCAGCCGAGACCAAAATTCAGCGATTCCCCATCTCAGCCCAGAAAGCAGGTAGAACAAGTTTTGTGGTGCCTTTCAGCTGTCTACCGGGGTAGTGTAAAAACTACTAACAGAACTCGTTTCTGGCACTTTCCCCGGTGGAGATGTGCATGGGGTGTGTTTGTAACATTTTGTCACCAGCCGAGACCAAAATTCAGCCATTCCCCATCTCAGCCCAGAAAGCAGGTAGAACAAGTTTTGTGGTGCCTTTCAGCTGTCTACCGGGGTAGTGTAAAAACTACTAACAGAACTCGTTTCTGGCACCTTCCCCGGTGGAGTTGTGCATGGGGTGTGTTTGGAACATTTTGTCACCAGCCGAGACCAAAATTCAGCCATTCCCCATCTCAGCCCAGAAAGCAGGTAGAACAAGTTTTGTGGTGCCTTTCAGCTGTCTACCGGGGTAGTGTAAAAACTACCAACAGAACTCGTTTCTGGCACCTTCCGCAGTGGAGTTGTGCATGGGGTGTGTTTGGAACATTTTGTCTCCAGCTGAGACCAAAATTCAGCCATTCCCCATCTCAGCCCAGAAAGCAGCTAGAACAAATTTTGTGGTGCCTTTCAGCTGTCTACCGGGGTAGTGTAAAAACTACCAACAGAACTCCTTTCTGGCACTTTCCCCGGTGGAGTTGTGCATGGGGTGTGTTTGGAACATTTTGTCACCAGCCGAGACCAAAATTCAGCCATTCCCCATCTCAGCCCAGAAAGCAGGTAGAACAAGTTTTGTGGTGCCTTTCAGCTGTCTACCGGGGTAGTGTAAAAAGTACCAGTAGAACTCGTTTCTGGCACTTTCCCCGGTGGAGTTGTGCATGGGGTGTGTTTGGAACATTTTGTCAGGAGCCGAGACCAAAATTCAGCGTTTCCCCATCTCAGCCCAGAAAGCAGGTAGAACAAGTTTTGTGGTGCCTTTCAGCTGTCTACCGGGGTAGTGTAAAAACTACCAAGAGAACTCGTTTCTGGCACTTTCCCCGGTGGAGATGTGCATGGGGTGTGTTTGGAACATTTTGTCACCAGCCGAGACCAAAATTCAGCGATTCCCCATCTCAGCCCAGAAAGCAGGTAGAACAAGTTTTGTGGTGCCTTGCAGCTGTCTACCGGGGTAGTGTAAAAAGTACCAGTAGAACTCGTTTCTGGCACCTTCCCCGGTGGAGTTGTGCATGGGGTGTGTTTGGAACATTTTGTCACCAGCCGAGACCAAAATTCAGCGATTCCCCATCTCAGCCCAGAAAGCAGGTAGAACAAGTTTTGTGGTGCCTTTCAGCTGTCTACCGGGGTAGTGTAAAAACTACTAACAGAACTCGTTTCTGGCACCTTCCCCGGTGGAGTTGTGCATGGGGTGTGTTTGGAACATTTTGTCTCCAGCCGAGACCAAAATTCAGCGATTCCCCATCTCAGCCCAGAAAGCAGGTAGAACAAGTTTTGTGGTGCCTTTTAGCTGCCTACCGGGGTAGTGTAAAAACTACCAAGAGAACTCGTTTCTGGCACCTTCCGCGGTGGAGTTGTGCATGGGGTGTGTTTGGAACATTTTGTCACCAGCCGAGACCAAAATTCAGCCATTCCCCATCTCAGCCCAGAAAGCAGGTAGAACAAGTTTTGTGGTGCCTTTCAGCTGTCTACCGGGGTAGTGTAAAAACTACCAACAGAACTCCTTTCTGGCACCTTCCCCGGTGGAGTTGTGCATGGGGTGTGTTTGGAACATTTTGTCTCCAGCTGAGACCAAAATTCAGCCATTCCCCATCTCAGCCCAGAAAGCAGGTAGAACAAATTTTGTGGTGCCTTTCAGCTGTCTACCGGGGTAGTGTAAAAAGTACCAACAGAACTCGTTTTTGGCACTTTCCCCGGTGGAGTTGTGCATGGGGTGTGTTTGTAACAATTTGTCACCAGCCGAGACCAAAATTCAGCGATTCCCCATCTCAGCCCAGAAAGCAGGTAGAACAAGTTTTGTGGTGCCTTTCAGCTGCCTACCGGGGTAGTGTAAAAAGTACCAGTAGAACTCGTTTCTGGCACTTTCCCCGGTGGAGTTGTGCATGGGGTGTGTTTGGAACATTTTGTCACCAGCCGAGGCCAAAATTCAGCGTTTCCCCATCTCAGCCCAGAAAGCAGGTAGAACATCTTTTGTGGTGCCTTTCAGCTGCCTACTGGGGTAGAGTAAAAAGTACCAGTAGAACTCGTTTCTGGCACTTTCCCCGGTGGAGTTGTGCATGGGGTGTGTTTGGAACATTTTGTCAGGAGCCGAGACCAAAATTCAGCCATTCCCCATCTCAGCCCAGAAAGCAGGTAGAACATGTTTTGTGGTGCCTTTCAGCTGCCTACCGGGGTAGTGTAAAAACTACTAACAGAACTCGTTTCTGGCACCTTCCCCGGTGGAGTTGTGCATGGGGTGTGTTTGGAACATTTTGTCACCAGCTGAGGCCAAAATTCAGAGTCTCCACATCTCAGCCCAGAAAGCAGGTAGAACATCTTTTGTGGTGCCTTTCAGCTGCCTACCGGGGTAGTGTAAAAACTACCAACAGAACTCGTTTCTGGCACCTTCCCCGGTGGAGTTGTGCATGGGGTGTGTTTGGAACATTTTGTCACCAGCCGAGACCAAAATTCAGCCATTCCCCATCTCAGCCCAGAAAGCAGGTAGAACAAGTTTTGTGGTGCCTTTCAGCTGTCTACCGGGGTAGTGTAAAATGTACCAGTAGAACTCGTTTCTGGCACTTTCCCCGGTGGAGTTGTGCATGGGGTGTGTTTGGAACATTTTGTCACCAGCCGAGGCCAAAATTCAGCGTTTCCCCATCTCAGTCCAGAAAGCAGGTAGAACATCTTTTGTGGTGCCTTTCAGCTGCCTACTGGGGTAGTGTAAAAAGTACCAGTAGAACTCGTTTCTGGCACTTTCCCCGGTGGAGTTGTGCATGGGGTGTGTTTGGAACATTTTGTCAGGAGCCGAGACCAAAATTCAGCCATTCCCCATCTCAGCCCAGAAAGCAGGTAGAACAACTTTTGTGGTGCCTTTCAGCTGTCTACCGGGGTAGTGTAAAAAGTACCAGTAGAACTCGTTTCTGGCACTTTCCCCGGTGGAGTTGTGCATGGGGTGTGTTTGGAACATTTTGTCACCAGCCGAGACCAAAATTCAGCGATTCCCCATCTCAGCCCAGAAAGCAGGTAGAACAAGTTTTGTGGTGCCTTTCAGCTGTCTACCGGGGTAGTGTAAAAACTACCAACAGAACTCGTTTCTGGCACCTTCCGCAGTGGAGTTGTGCATGGGGTGTGTTTGGAACATTTTGTCTCCAGCTGAGACCAAAATTCAGCCATTCCCCATCTCAGCCCAGAAAGCAGCTAGAACAAATTTTGTGGTGCCTTTCAGCTGTCTACCGGGGTAGTGTAAAAACTACCAACAGAACTCCTTTCTGGCACTTTCCCCGGTGGAGTTGTGCATGGGGTGTGTTTGGAACATTTTGTCACCAGCCGAGACCAAAATTCAGCCATTCCCCATCTCAGCCCAGAAAGCAGGTAGAACAAGTTTTGTGGTGCCTTTCAGCTGTCTACCGGGGTAGTGTAAAAAGTACCAGTAGAACTCGTTTCTGGCACTTTCCCCGGTGGAGTTGTGCATGGGGTGTGTTTGGAACATTTTGTCAGGAGCCGAGACCAAAATTCAGCGTTTCCCCATCTCAGCCCAGAAAGCAGGTAGAACAAGTTTTGTGGTGCCTTTCAGCTGTCTACCGGGGTAGTGTAAAAACTACCAAGAGAACTCGTTTCTGGCACTTTCCCCGGTGGAGATGTGCATGGGGTGTGTTTGTAACATTTTGTCACCAGCCGAGACCAAAATTCAGCGATTCCCCATCTCAGCCCAGAAAGCAGGTAGAACAAGTTTTGTGGTGCCTTGCAGCTGTCTACCGGGGTAGTGTAAAAAGTACCAGTAGAACTCGTTTCTGGCACCTTCCCCGGTGGAGTTGTGCATGGGGTGTGTTTGGAACATTTTGTCACCAGCCGAGACCAAAATTCAGCGATTCCCCATCTCAGCCCAGAAAGCAGGTAGAACAAGTTTTGTGGTGCCTTTCAGCTGTCTACCGGGGTAGTGTAAAAACTACTAACAGAACTCGTTTCTGGCACCTTCCCCGGTGGAGTTGTGCATGGGGTGTGTTTGGAACATTTTGTCTCCAGCCGAGACCAAAATTCAGCGATTCCCCATCTCAGCCCAGAAAGCAGGTAGAACAAGTTTTGTGGTGCCTTTTAGCTGCCTACCGGGGTAGTGTAAAAACTACCAAGAGAACTCGTTTCTGGCACCTTCCGCGGTGGAGTTGTGCATGGGGTGTGTTTGGAACATTTTGTCACCAGCCGAGACCAAAATTCAGCCATTCCCCATCTCAGCCCAGAAAGCAGGTAGAACAAGTTTTGTGGTGCCTTTCAGCTGTCTACCGGGGTAGTGTAAAAACTACCAACAGAACTCCTTTCTGGCACCTTCCCCGGTGGAGTTGTGCATGGGGTGTGTTTGGAACATTTTGTCTCCAGCTGAGACCAAAATTCAGCCATTCCCCATCTCAGCCCAGAAAGCAGGTAGAACAAATTTTGTGGTGCCTTTCAGCTGTCTACCGGGGTAGTGTAAAAAGTACCAACAGAACTCGTTTTTGGCACTTTCCCCGGTGGAGTTGTGCATGGGGTGTGTTTGTAACAATTTGTCACCAGCCGAGACCAAAATTCAGCGATTCCCCATCTCAGCCCAGAAAGCAGGTAGAACAAGTTTTGTGGTGCCTTTCAGCTGCCTACCGGGGTAGTGTAAAAAGTACCAGTAGAACTCGTTTCTGGCACTTTCCCCGGTGGAGTTGTGCATGGGGTGTGTTTGGAACATTTTGTCACCAGCCGAGGCCAAAATTCAGCGTTTCCCCATCTCAGCCCAGAAAGCAGGTAGAACATCTTTTGTGGTGCCTTTCAGCTGCCTACTGGGGTAGAGTAAAAAGTACCAGTAGAACTCGTTTCTGGCACTTTCCCCGGTGGAGTTGTGCATGGGGTGTGTTTGGAACATTTTGTCAGGAGCCGAGACCAAAATTCAGCCATTCCCCATCTCAGCCCAGAAAGCAGGTAGAACAACTTTTGTGGTGCCTTTCAGCTGTCTACCGGGGTAGTGTAAAAACTAACCAGTAGAACTCGTTTCTGGCACTTTCCCCGGTGGAGTTGTGCATGGGGTGTGTTTGGAACATTTTGTCAGGAGCCGAGACCAAAATTCAGCGATTCCCCATCTCAGCCCAGAAAGCAGGTAGAACAAGTTTTGTGGTGCCTTTCAGCTGTCTACCGGGGTAGTGTAAAAACTACCAACAGAACTCGTTTCTGGCACCTTCCCCGGTGGAGATGTGCATGGGGTGTGTTTGTAACATTTTGTCACCAGCCGAGACCAAAATTCAGCCATTCCCCATCTCAGCCCAGAAAGCAGGTAGAACAAGTTTTGTGGTGCCTTTCAGCTGTCTACCGGGGTAGTGTAAAAACTACTAACAGAACTCGTTTCTGGCACCTTCCCCGGTGGAGTTGTGCATGGGGTGTGTTTGGAACATTTTGTCTCCAGCTGAGACCAAAATTCAGCCATTCCCCATCTCAGCCCAGAAAGCAGGTAGAACAAGTTTTGTGGTGCCTTTCAGCTGTCTACCGGGGTAGTGTAAAAACTACCAACAGAACTCCTTTCTGGCACCTTCCCCGGTGGAGTTGTGCATGGGGTGTGTTTGGAACATTTTGTCTCCAGCTGAGACCAAAATTCAGCCATTCCCCATCTCAGCCCAGAAAGCAGGTAGAACAAATTTTGTGGTGCCTTTCAGCTGTCTACAGGGGTAGTGTAAAAACGACCAACAGAACTTGTTTCTGGCACTTTCCCCGGTGGAGTTGTGCATGGGGTGTGTTTGGAACATTTTGTCAGGAGCCGAGACCAAAATTCAGCCATTCCCCATCTCAGCCCAGAAAGCAGGTAGAACAACTTTTGTGGTGCCTTTCAGCTGCCTACCGGGGTAGTGTAAAAAGTACCAGTAGAACTCGTTTCTGGCACTTTCCCCGGTGGAGTTGTGCATGGGGTGTGTTTGGAACATTTTGTCACCAGCCGAGACCAAAATTCAGCGTTTCCCCATCTCAGCCCAGAAAGCAGGTAGAACAAGTTTTGTGGTGCCTTTCAGCTGCCTACCGGGGTAGTGTAAAAAGTACCAGTAGAACTCGTTTCTGGCACTTTCCCCGGTGGAGTTGTGCATGGGGTGTGTTTGGAACATTTTGTCACCAGCCGAGGCCAAAATTCAGCGTTTCCCCATCTCAGTCCAGAAAGCAGGTAGAACATCTTTTGTGGTGCCTTTCAGCTGCCTACTGGGGTAGTGTAAAAAGTACCAGTAGAACTCGTTTCTGGCACTTTCCCCGGTGGAGTTGTGCATGGGGTGTGTTTGGAACATTTTGTCAGGAGCCGAGACCAAAATTCAGCCATTCCCCATCTCAGCCCAGAAAGCAGGTAGAACAACTTTTGTGGTGCCTTTCAGCTGTCTACCGGGGTAGTGTAAAAACTACCAGTAGAACTCGTTTCTGGCACTTTCCCCGGTGGAGTTGTGCATGGGGTGTGTTTGGAACATTTTGTCACCAGCCGAGACCAAAATTCAGCGATTCCCCATCTCAGCCCAGAAAGCAGGTAGAACAAGTTTTGTGGTGCCTTTCAGCTGTCTACCGGGGTAGTGTAAAAACTACCAACAGAACTCGTTTCTGGCACTTTCCCCGGTGGAGATGTGCATGGGGTGTGTTTGTAACATTTTGTCACCAGCCGAGACCAAAATTCAGCCATTCCCCATCTCAGCCCAGAAAGCAGGTAGAACAAGTTTTGTGGTGCCTTTCAGCTGTCTACCGGGGTAGTGTAAAAACTACTAACAGAACTCGTTTCTGGCACCTTCCCCGGTGGAGTTGTGCATGGGGTGTGTTTGGAACATTTTGTCACCAGCCGAGACCAAAATTCAGCGATTCCCCATCTCAGCCCAGAAAGCAGGTAGAACAAGTTTTGTGGTGCCTTTCAGCTGTCTACCGGGGTAGTGTAAAAACTACCAACAGAACTCGTTTCTGGCACTTTCCCCGGTGGAGATGTGCATGGGGTGTGTTTGGAACATTTTGTCAGGAGCCGAGACCAAAATTCAGCCATTCCCCATCTCAGCCCAGAAAGCAGGTAGTACAAGTTTTGTGGTGCCTTTCAGCTGCCTACCGGGGTAGTGTAAAAAGTACCAGTAGAACTCGTTTCTGGCACTTTCCCCGGTGGAGTTGTGCATGGGGTGTGTTTGGAACATTTTGTCACCAGCCGAGACCAAAATTCAGCGTTTCCCCATCTCAGCCCAGAAAGCAGGTAGAACAAGTTTTGTGGTGCCTTTCAGCTGCCTACCGGGGTAGTGTAAAAAGTACCAGTAGAACTCGTTTCTGGCACTTTCCCCGGTGGAGTTGTGCATGGGGTGTGTTTGTAACATTTTGTCACCAGCCGAGGCCAAAATTCAGCGTTTCCCCATCTCAGTCCAGAAAGCAGGTAGAACATCTTTTGTGGTGCCTTTCAGCTGCCTACTGGGGTAGTGTAAAAAGTACCAGTAGAACTCGTTTCTGGCACTTTCCCCGGTGGAGTTGTGCATGGGGTGTGTTTGGAACATTTTGTCAGGAGCCGAGACCAAAATTCAGCCATTCCCCATCTCAGCCCAGAAAGCAGGTAGAACAACTTTTGTGGTGCCTTTCAGCTGTCTACCGGGGTAGTGTAAAAACTACCAGTAGAACTCGTTTCTGGCACTTTCCCCGGTGGAGTTGTGCATGGGGTGTGTTTGGAACATTTTGTCACCAGCCGAGACCAAAATTCAGCGATTCCCCATCTCAGCCCAGAAAGCAGGTAGAACAAGTTTTGTGGTGCCTTTCAGCTGTCTACCGGGGTAGTGTAAAAACTACCAACAGAACTCGTTTCTGGCACTTTCCCCGGTGGAGATGTGCATGGGGTGTGTTTGTAACATTTTGTCACCAGCCGAGACCAAAATTCAGCCATTCCCCATCTCAGCCCAGAAAGCAGGTAGAACAAGTTTTGTGGTGCCTTTCAGCTGTCTACCGGGGTAGTGTAAAAACTACTAACAGAACTCGTTTCTGGCACCTTCCCCGGTGGAGTTGTGCATGGGGTGTGTTTGGAACATTTTGTCACCAGCCGAGACCAAAATTCAGCCATTCCCCATCTCAGCCCAGAAAGCAGGTAGAACAAGTTTTGTGGTGCCTTTCAGCTGTCTACCGGGGTAGTGTAAAAACTACCAACAGAACTCGTTTCTGGCACCTTCCGCAGTGGAGTTGTGCATGGGGTGTGTTTGGAACATTTTGTCTCCAGCTGAGACCAAAATTCAGCCATTCCCCATCTCAGCCCAGAAAGCAGGTAGAACAAATTTTGTGGTGCCTTTCAGCTGTCTACCGGGGTAGTGTAAAAACTACCAACAGAACTCCTTTCTGGCACTTTCCCCGGTGGAGTTGTGCATGGGGTGTGTTTGGAACATTTTGTTACCAGCCGAGACCAAAATTCAGCCATTCCCCATCTCAGCCCAGAAAGCAGGTAGAACAAGTTTTGTGGTGCCTTTCAGCTGTCTACCGGGGTAGTGTAAAAACTACCAACAGAACTCGTTTCTGGCACCTTCCCCGGTGGAGTTGTCCATGGGGTGTGTTTGGAACATTTTGTCTCCAGCCGAGACCAAAATTCAGCCATTCCCCATCTCAGCCCAGAAAGCAGGTAGAACATGTTTTGTGGTGCCTTTCAGCTGTCTACAGGGGTAGTGTAAAAACGACCAACAGAACTCGTTTCTGGCACCTTCCGCGGTGGAGTTGTGCATGGGGTGTGTTTGTAACATTTTGTCACCAGCCGAGACCAAAATTCAGCCATTCCCCATCTCAGCCCAGAAAGCAGGTAGAACAAGTTTTGTGGTGCCTTTCAGCTGCCTACCGGGGTAGTGTAAAAACTACCAACAGAACTCCTTTCTGGCACCTTCCCCGGTGGAGTTGTGCATGGGGTGTGTTTGGAACATTTTGTCTCCAGCTGAGACCAAAATTCAGCCATTCCCCATCTCAGCCCAGAAAGCAGGTAGAACAAGTTTTGTGGTGACGTTCAGCTGTCTACCGGGGTAGTGTAAAAAGTACCAGTAGAACTCCTTTCTGGCACTTTCCCCGGTGGAGTTGTGCATGGGGTGTGTTTGGAACATTTTGTCACCAGCCGAGACCGAAATTCAGCCATTCCCCATCTCAGCCCAGAAAGCAGGTAGAACATGTTTTGTGGTGCCTTTCAGCTGCCTACCGGGGTAGTGTAAAAAGTACCAACAGAACTCGTTTCTGGCACTTTCCCCGGTGGAGTTCTGCATGGGGTGTGTTTGGAACATTTTGTCACCAGCCGAGACCAAAATTCAGCGTCTCCACATCTCAGCCCAGAAAGCAGGTAGAACATCTTTTGTGGTGCCTTTCAGCTGCCTACCGGGGTAGTGTAAAAACTACCAACAGAACTCCTTTCTGGCACCTTCCCCGGTGGAGTTGTGCATGGGGTGTGTTTGGAACATTTTGTCTCCAGCTGAGACCAAAATTCAGCCATTCCCCATCTCAGCCCAGAAAGCAGGTAGAACATCTTTTGTGGTGACTTTCAGCTGCCTACCGGGGTACTATAAAAACGACCAACAGAACTCGTTTCTGGCACTTTCCCCGGTGGAGTTGTGCATGGGGTGTGTTTGTAACATTTTGTCACCAGCCGAGACCAAAATTCAGCCATTCCCCATCTCAGCCCAGAAAGCAGGTAGAACAAGTTTTGTGGTGCCTTTCAGCTGCCTACCGGGGTAGTGTAAAAACTACCAAGAGAACTCCTTTCTGGCACCTTCCCCGGTGGAGTTGTGCATGGGGTGTGTTTGGAACATTTTGTCTCCAGCTGAGACCAAAATTCAGCCATTCCCCATCTCAGCCCAGAAAGCAGGTAGAACAAGTTTTGTGGTGATGTTCAGCTGTCTACAGGGGTAGTGTAAAAAGTACCAGTAGAACTCCTTTCTGGCACTTTCCCCGGTGGAGTTGTGCATGGGGTGTGTTTGGAACATTTTGTCAGGAGCCGAGACCAAAATTCAGCCATTCCCCATCTCAGCCCAGAAAGCAGGTAGAACATGTTTTGTGGTGCCTTTCAGCTGCCTACCGGGGTAGTGTAAAAACTACTAACAGAACTCGTTTCTGGCACCTTCCCCGGTGGAGTTGTGCATGGGGTGTGTTTGGAACATTTTGTCACCAGCTGAGGCCAAAATTCAGCGTCTCCACATCTCAGCCCAGAAAGCAGGTAGAACATCTTTTGTGGTGCCTTTCAGCTGCCTACCGGGGTAGTGTAAAAACTACCAACAGAACTCGTTTCTGGCACCTTCCCCGGTGGAGTTGTGCATGGGGTGTGTTTGGAACATTTTGTCACCAGCCGAGACCAAAATTCAGCCATTCCCCATCTCAGCCCAGAAAGCAGGTAGAACAAGTTTTGTGGTGCCTTTCAGCTGTCTACAGGGGTAGTGTAAAAAGTACCAGTAGAACTCGTTTTTGGCCCTTTCCCCGGTGGAGTTGTGCATGGGGTGTGTTTGGAACATTTTGTCACCAGCCGAGGCCAAAATTCAGCGTTTCCCCATCTCAGTCCAGAAAGCCGGTAGAACATCTTTTGTGGTGCCTTTCAGCTGCCTACTGGGGTAGTGTAAAAAGTACCAGTAGAACTCGTTTCTGGCACTTTCCCCGGTGGAGTTGTGCATGGGGTGTGTTTGGAACATTTTGTCAGGAGCCGAGACCAAAATTCAGCCATTCCCCATCTCAGCCCAGAAAGCAGGTAGAACAACTTTTGTGGTGCCTTTCAGCTGTCTACCGGGGTAGTGTAAAAACTACCAGTAGAACTCGTTCCTGGCACTTTCCCCGGTGGAGTTGTGCATGGGGTGTGTTTGGAACATTTTGTCACCAGCCGAGACCAAAATTCAGCGATTCCCCATCTCAGCCCAGAAAGCAGGTAGAACAAGTTTTGTGGTGCCTTTCAGCTGTCTACCGGGGTAGTGTAAAAACTACCAACAGAACTCGTTTCTGGCACTTTCCCCGGTGGAGATGTGCATGGGGTGTGTTTGTAACATTTTGTCACCAGCCGAGACCAAAATTCAGCCATTCCCCATCTCAGCCCAGAAAGCAGGTAGAACAAGTTTTGTGGTGCCTTTCAGCTGTCTACCGGGGTAGTGTAAAAACTACTAACAGAACTCGTTTCTGGCACCTTCCCCGGTGGAGTTGTGCATGGGGTGTGTTTGGAACATTTTGTCTCCAGCTGAGACCAAAATTCAGCCATTCCCCATCTCAGCCCAGAAAGCAGGTAGAACAAGTTTTGTGGTGCCTTTCAGCTGTCTACAGGGGTAGTGTAAAAAGTACCAGTAGAACTCGTTTCTGGCACTTTCCCCGGTGGAGTTGTGCATGGGGTGTGTTTGGAACATTTTGTCTCCAGCTGAGACCAAAATTCAGCCATTCCCCATCTCAGCCCAGAAAGCAGGTAGAACAAATTTTGTGGTGCCTTTCAGCTGTCTACAGGGGTAGTGTAAAAACGACCAACAGAACTCGTTTCTGGCACTTTCCCCGGTGGAGTTGTGCATGGGGTGTGTTTGGAACATTTTGTCACCAGCCGAGACCAAAATTCAGCCATTCCCCATCTCAGCCCAGAAAGCAGGTAGAACAAGTTTTGTGGTGCCTTTCAGCTGTCTACCGGGGTAGTGTAAAAACTACCAACAGAACTCGTTTCTGGCACCTTCCCCGGTGGAGTTGTGCATGGGGTGTGTTTGGAACATTTTGTCTCCAGCTGAGACCAAAATTCAGCCATTCCCCATCTCAGCCCAGAAAGCAGGTAGAACAAATTTTGTGGTGCCTTTCAGCTGTCTACAGGGGTAGTGTAAAAACGACCAACAGAACTCGTTTCTGGCACTTTCCCCGGTGGAGTTGTGCATGGGGTGTGTTTGTAACATTTTGTCACCAGCCGAGACCAAAATTCAGCCATTCCCCATCTCAGCCCAGAAAGCAGGTAGAACAAGTTTTGTGGTGCCTTTCAGCTGCCTACCGGGGTAGTGTAAAAACTACCAAGAGAACTCCTTTCTGGCACGTTCCCCGGTGGAGTTGTGCATGGGGTGTGTTTGGAACATTTTGTCTCCAGCTGAGACCAAAATTCAGCGTTTCCCCATCTCAGCCCAGAAAGCAGGTAGAACAAGTTTTGTGGTGCCTTTCAGCTGTCTACCGGGGTAGTGTAAAAAGTACCAGTAGAACTCCTTTCTGGCACTTTCCCCGGTGGAGTTGTGCATGGGGTGTGTTTGGAACATTTTGTCACCAGCCGAGACCGAAATTCAGCCATTCCCCATCTCAGCCCAGAAAGCAGGTAGAACATGTTTTGTGGTGCCTTTCAGCTGCCTACCGGGGTAGTGTAAAAACTACCAACAGAACTCGTTTCTGGCACTTTCCCCGGTGGAGTTGTGCATGGGGTGTGTTTGGAACATTTTGTCACCAGCCGAGACCAAAATTCAGCGTCTCCACATCTCAGCCCAGAAAGCAGGTAGAACATCTTTTGTGGTGCCTTTCAGCTGCCTACCGGGGTAGTGTAAAAACTACCAACAGAACTCCTTTCTGGCACCTTCCCCGGTGGAGTTGTGCATGGGGTGTGTTTGGAACATTTTGTCTCCAGCTGAGACCAAAATTCAGCCATTCCCCATCTCAGCCCAGAAAGCAGGTAGAACAAGTTTTGTGGTGACGTTCAGCTGTCTACAGGGGTAGTGTAAAAAGTACCAGTAGAACTCCTTTCTGGCACTTTCCCCGGTGGAGTTGTGCATGGGGTGTGTTTGGAACATTTTGTCAGGAGCCGAGACCAAAATTCAGCCATTCCCCATCTCAGCCCAGAAAGCAGGTAGAACATGTTTTGTGGTGCCTTTCAGCTGCCTACCGGGGTAGTGTAAAAACTACTAACAGAACTCGTTTCTGGCACCTTCCCCGGTGGAGTTGTGCATGGGGTGTGTTTGGAACATTTTGTCACCAGCTGAGGCCAAAATTCAGCGTCTCCACATCTCAGCCCAGAAAGCAGGTAGAACATCTTTTGTGGTGCCTTTCAGCTGCCTACCGGGGTAGTGTAAAAACTACCAACAGAACTCGTTTCTGGCACCTTCCCCGGTGGAGTTGTGCATGGGGTGTGTTTGGAACATTTTGTCACCAGCCGAGACCAAAATTCAGCCATTCCCCATCTCAGCCCAGAAAGCAGGTAGAACAAGTTTTGTGGTGCCTTTCAGCTGTCTACCGGGGTAGTGTAAAATGTACCAGTAGAACTCGTTTCTGGCACTTTCCCCGGTGGAGTTGTGCATGGGGTGTGTTTGGAACATTTTGTCACCAGCCGAGGCCAAAATTCAGCGTTTCCCCATCTCAGTCCAGAAAGCAGGTAGAACATCTTTTGTGGTGCCTTTCAGCTGCCTACTGGGGTAGTGTAAAAAGTACCAGTAGAACTCCTTTCTGGCACTTTCCCCGGTGGAGTTGTGCATGGGGTGTGTTTGGAACATTTTGTCAGGAGCCGAGACCAAAATTCAGCCATTCCCCATCTCAGCCCAGAAAGCAGGTAGAACAACTTTTGTGGTGCCTTTCAGCTGTCTACCGGGGTAGTGTAAAAACTACCAGTAGAACTCGTTTCTGGCACTTTCCCCGGTGGAGTTGTGCATGGGGTGTGTTTGGAACATTTTGTCACCAGCCGAGACCAAAATTCAGCCATTCCCCATCTCAGCCCAGAAAGCAGGTAGAACAAGTTTTGTGGTGCCTTTCAGCTGTCTACCGGGGTAGTGTAAAAACTACTAACAGAACTCGTTTCTGGCACCTTCCCCGGTGGAGTTGTGCATGGGGTGTGTTTGGAACATTTTGTCTCCAGCTGAGACCAAAATTCAGCCATTCCCCATCTCAGCCCAGAAAGCAGGTAGAACAAGTTTTGTGGTGCCTTTCAGCTGTCTACAGGGGTAGTGTAAAAAGTACCAGTAGAACTCCTTTCTGGCACTTTCCCCGGTGGAGTTGTGCATGGGGTGTGTTTGGAACATTTTGTCAGGAGCCGAGACCAAAATTCAGCGATTCCCCATCTCAGCCCAGAAAGCAGGTAGAACAAGTTTTGTGGTGCCTTTCAGCTGTCTACCGGGGTAGTGTAAAAACTACCAACAGAACTCGTTTCTGGCACTTTCCCCGGTGGAGATGTGCATGTGGTGTGTTTGTAACATTTTGTCACCAGCCGAGACCAAAATTCAGCGATTCCCCATCTCAGCCCAGAAAGCAGGTAGAACAAGTTTTGTGGTGCCTTTCAGCTGCCTACCGGGGTAGTGTAAAAACTACCAAGAGAACTCGTTTCTGGCACCTTCCCCGGTGGAGTTGTGCATGGGGAGTGTTTGGAACATTTTGTCAGGAGCCGAGACCAAAATTCAGCGATTCCCCATCTCAGCCCAGAAAGCAGGTAGAACAACTTTTGTGGTGCCTTTCAGCTGTCTACCGGGGTAGTGTAAAAAGTACCAGTAAAACTCCTTTCTGGCACTTTCCCCGGTGGAGTTGTGCATGGGGTGTGTTTGGAACATTTTGTCACCAGCCGAGACCAAAATTCAGCCATTCCCCATCTCAGCCCAGAAAGCAGGTAGAACAAGTTTTGAGGTGCCTTTCAGCTGTCTACCGGGGTAGTGTAAAAACTACTAACAGAACTCGTTTCTGGCACGTTCCCTGGTGGAGTTGTGCATGGGGTGTGTTTGGAACATTTTGTCTCCAGCTGAGACCAAAATTCAGCCATTCCCCATCTCAGCCCAGAAAGCAGGTAGAACAAGTTTTGTGGTGCCTTTCAGCTGTCTACAGGGGTAGTGTAAAAACTACCAACAGAACTCGTTTCTGGCACATTCCGCGGTGGAGTTGTGCATGGGGTGTGTTTGGAACATTTTGTCACCAGCCGAGACCAAAATTCAGCCATTCCCCAACTCAGCCCAGAAAGCAGGTAGAACAAGTTTTGTGGTGCCTTTCAGCTGTCTACCGGGGTAGTGTAAAAACTACCTAGAGAACTCGTTTCTGGCAGTTTCCCCGGTGGAGTTGTGCATGGGGTGTGTTTGGAACATTTTGTCTCCAGCTGAGACCAAAATTCAGCGATTCCCCATCTCAGCCCAGAGAGCAGGTAGAACAAGTTTTGTGGTGCCTTTCAGCTGTCTACAGGGGTAGTGTAAAAAGTACCAGTAGAACTCGTTTCTGGCACTTTCCCCGGTGGAGTTGTGCATGGGGTGTGTTTGGAACATTTTGTCACCAGCCGAGACCAAAATTCAGCCATTCCCCATCTCAGCCCAGAAAGCAGGTAGAACAAGTTTTGTGGTGCCTTTCAGCTGTCTACCGGGGTAGTGTAAAAACTACCAACAGAACTCCTTTCTGGCACCTTCCCCGGTGGAGTTGTGCATGGGGTGTGTTTGGAACATTTTGTCTCCAGCTGAGACCAAAATTCAGCCATTCCCCATCTCAGCCCAGAAAGCAGGTAGAACAAATTTTGTGGTGCCTTTCAGCTGTCTACAGGGGTAGTGTAAAAACGACCAACAGAACTTGTTTCTGGCACTTTCCCCGGTGGAGTTGTGCATGGGGTGTGTTTGGAACATTTTGTCACCAGCCGAGACCAAAATTCAGCCATTCCCCATCTCAGCCCAGAAAGCAGGTAGAACAAGTTTTGTGGTGCCTTTCAGCTGTCTACCGGGGTAGTGTAAAAACTACCAACAGAACTCCTTTCTGGCACTTTCCCTGGTGGAGTTGTGCATGGGGTGTGTTTGGAACATTTTGTCACCAGCCGAGACCGAAATTCAGCCATTCCCCATCTCAGCCCAGAAAGCAGGTAGAACATGTTTTGTGGTGCCTTTCAGCTGCCTACCGGGGTAGTGTAAAAACTACCAGTTGAACTCGTTTCTGGCACCTTCCCCGGTGGAGTTGTGCATGGGGTGTGTTTGGAACATTTTGTCACCAGCCGAGACCAAAATTCAGCGTCTCCACATCTCAGCCCAGAAAGCAGGTAGAACATCTTTTGTGGTGCCTTTCAGCTGCCTACCGGGGTAGTGTAAAAACTACCATCAGAACTCCTTTCTGGCACCTTCCCCGGTGGAGTTGTGCATGGGGTGTGTTTGGAACATTTTGTCACCAGCCGAGACCAAAATTCAGCCATTCCCCATCTCAGCCCAGAAAGCAGGTAGAACATGTTTTGTGGTGCCTTTCAGCTGCCTACCGGGGTAGTGTAAAAACTACTAACAGAACTCGTTTCTGGCACCTTCCCCGGTGGAGTTGTGCATGGGGTGTGTTTGGAACATTTTGTCACCAGCTGAGGCCAAAATTCAGCGTCTCCACATCTCAGCCCAGAAAGCAGGTAGAACATCTTTTGTGGTGCCTTTCAGCTGCCTACCGGGGTAGTGTAAGAACTACCAACAGAACTCATTTCTGGCACCTTCCCCGGTGGAGTTGTGCATGGGGTGTGTTTGGAACATTTTGTCTCCAGCTGAGACCAAAATTCAGCCATTCCCCATCTCAGCCCAGAAAGCAGGTAGAACATCTTTTGTGGTGACTTTCAGCTGCCTACCGGGGTACTATAAAAACTACCAACAGAACTCGTTTCTGGCACCTTCCCCGGTGGAGTTGTGCATGGGGTGTGTTTGGAACATTTTGTCACCAGCCGAGACCAAAATTCAGCGATTCCCCATCTCAGCCCAGAAAGCAGGTAGAACAACTTTTGTGGTGCCTTTCAGCTGTCTACCGGGGTAGTGTAAAAAGTACCAGTAGAACTCGTTTCTGGCACTTTCCCCGGTGGAGTTGTGCATGGGGTGTGTTTGGAACATTTTGTCAGCAGCTGAGGCCAAAATTCAGCGTTTCCCCATCACAGTCCAGAAAGCAGGTAGAACATCTTTTGTGGTGCCTTTCAGCTGCCTACTGGGGTAGTGTAAAAAGTACCAGTAGAACTCGTTTTTGGCACTTTCCCCGGTGGAGTTGTGCATGGGGTGTGTTTGGAACATTTTGTCAGGAGCCGAGACCAAAATTCAGCGATTCCCCATCTCAGCCCAGAAAGCAGGTAGAACAAGTTTTGTGGTGCCTTTCAGCTGTCTACCGGGGTAGTGTAAAAAGTACCAGTAGAACTCGTTTCTGGCATCTTCCCCGGTGGAGTTGTGCATGGGGTGTGTTTGGAACATTTTGTCTCCAGCTGAGACCAAAATTCAGCCATTCCCCATCTCAGCCCAGAAAGCAGGTAGAACATCTTTTGTGGTGCCTTTCAGCTGTCTACAGGGGTAGTGTAAAAAGTACCAGTTGAACTCGTTTCTGGCACTTTCCCCGGTGGAGTTGTGCATGGGGTGTGTTTGGAACATTTTGTCACCAGCCGAGACCAAAATTCAGCGATTCCCCATCTCAGCCCAGAAAGCAGGTAGAACAAGTTTTGTGGTGCCTTTCAGCTGTCTACAGGGGTAGTGTAAAAAGTACCAGTAGAACTCGTTTCTGGCACTTTCACCGGTGGAGTTGTGCATGGGGTGTGTTTGGAACATTTTGTCAGGAGCCGAGACCAAAATTCAGCGATTCTCCATCTCTAGCCCAGAAAGCAGGTAGAACAAGTTTTGTGGTGCCTTTCAGCTGTCTACCGGGGTAGTGTAAAAACTACCAACAGAACTCGTTTCTGGCACTTTCCCCGGTGGAGATGTGCATGGGATGTGTTTGTAACATTTTGTCAGGAGCCGAGACCAAAATTCAGCGATTCCCCATCTCAGCCCAGAAAGCAGGTAGAACAAGTTTTGTGGTGCCTTTCAGCTGCCTACCGGGGTGGTGTAAAAACTACCAAGAGAACTCGTTTCTGGCACCTTCCCCGGTGGAGTTGTGCATGGGGTGTGTTTGGAACATTTTGTCACCAGCCGAGACCAAAATTCAGCGATTCCCCATCTCAGCCCAGAAAGCAGGTAGAACAACTTTTGTGGTGCCTTTCAGCTGTCTACCGGGGTAGTGTAAAAAGTACCAGTAGAACTCGTTTCTGGCACTTTCCCCGGTGGAGTTGTGCATGGGGTGTGTTTGGAACATTTTGTCAGCAGCTGAGGCCAAAATTCAGCGTTTCCCCATCACAGTCCAGAAAGCAGGTAGAACATCTTTTGTGGTGCCTTTCAGCTGCCTACTGGGGTAGTGTAAAAAGTACCAGTAGAACTCGTTTTTGGCACTTTCCCCGGTGGAGTTGTGCATGGGGTGTGTTTGGAACATTTTGTCAGGAGCCGAGACCAAAATTCAGCGATTCCCCATCTCAGCCCAGAAAGCAGGTAGAACAAGTTTTGTGGTGCCTTTCAGCTGTCTACCGGGGTAGTGTAAAAAGTACCAGTAGAACTCGTTTCTGGCATCTTCCCCGGTGGAGTTGTGCATGGGGTGTGTTTGGAACATTTTGTCTCCAGCTGAGACCAAAATTCAGCCATTCCCCATCTCAGCCCAGAAAGCAGGTAGAACATCTTTTGTGGTGCCTTTCAGCTGTCTACAGGGGTAGTGTAAAAAGTACCAGTTGAACTCGTTTCTGGCACTTTCCCCGGTGGAGTTGTGCATGGGGTGTGTTTGGAACATTTTGTCACCAGCCGAGACCAAAATTCAGCGATTCCCCATCTCAGCCCAGAAAGCAGGTAGAACAAGTTTTGTGGTGCCTTTCAGCTGTCTACAGGGGTAGTGTAAAAAGTACCAGTAGAACTCGTTTCTGGCACTTTCACCGGTGGAGTTGTGCATGGGGTGTGTTTGGAACATTTTGTCAGGAGCCGAGACCAAAATTCAGCGATTCTCCATCTCTAGCCCAGAAAGCAGGTAGAACAAGTTTTGTGGTGCCTTTCAGCTGTCTACCGGGGTAGTGTAAAAACTACCAACAGAACTCGTTTCTGGCACTTTCCCCGGTGGAGATGTGCATGGGATGTGTTTGTAACATTTTGTCAGGAGCCGAGACCAAAATTCAGCGATTCCCCATCTCAGCCCAGAAAGCAGGTAGAACAAGTTTTGTGGTGCCTTTCAGCTGCCTACCGGGGTGGTGTAAAAACTACCAAGAGAACTCGTTTCTGGCACCTTCCCCGGTGGAGTTGTGCATGGGGTGTGTTTGGAACATTTTGTCACCAGCCGAGACCAAAATTCAGCGATTCCCCATCTCAGCCCAGAAAGCAGGTAGAACAAGTTTTGTGGTGCCTTTCAGCTGTCTACTGGGGTAGTGTAAAAAGTACCAGTAGAACTCGTTTCTGGCACTTTCCCCGGTGGAGTTGTGCATGGGGTGTGTTTGGAACATTTTGTCACCAGCCGAGACCAAAATTCAGCCATTCCCCATCTCAGCCCAGAAAGCAGGTAGAACAAGTTTTGTGGTGCCTTTCAGCTGCCTACCGGGGTAGTGTAAAAACTACCAAGAGAACTCGTTTCTGGCACCTTCCGCGGTGCAGTTGTGCATGGCGTGTGTTTGGAACATTTTGTCACCAGCCGAGACCAAAATTCAGCCATTCCCCATCTCAGCCCAGAAAGCAGGTAGAACAAGTTTTGTGGTGCCTTTCAGCTGCCTACCGGGGTAGTGTAAAAACTACCAACAGAACTGCTTTCTGGCACCTTCCACGGTGGAGTTGTGCATGGGGTGTGTTTGTAACATTTTGTCACCAGCCGAGACCAAAATTCAGCGATTCCCCATCTCAGCCCAGAAAGCAGGTAGAACAAGTTTTGTGGTGCCTTTCAGCTGTCTACCGGGGTAGTGTAAAAACTACTAACAGAACTCGTTTCTGGCACGTTCCCCGGTGGAGTTGTGCATGGGGTGTGTTTGGAACATTTTGTCACCAGCCGAGACCAAAATTCAGCGATTCCCCATCTCAGCCCAGAAAGCAGGTAGAACAAGTTTTGTGGTGCCTTTCAGCTGTCTACCGGGGTAGTGTAAAAACTACTAACAGAACTCGTTTCTGGCACGTTCCCCGGTGGAGTTGTGCATGGGGTGTGTTTGGAACATTTTGTCTCCAGCTGAGACCAAAATTCAGCGTTTCCCCATCTCAGCCCAGAAAGCAGGTAGAACAAGTTTTGTGGTGCCTTTCAGCTGTCTACAGGGGTAGTGTAAAAAGTACCAGTTGAACTCGTTTCTGGCACTTTCCCCGGTGGAGTTGTGCATGGGGTGTGTTTGGAACATTTTGTCACCAGCCGAGACCAAAATTCAGCGATTCCCCATCTCAGCCCAGAAAGCAGGTAGAACAAGTTTTGTGGTGCCTTTCAGCTGTCTACCGGGGTAGTGTAAAAAGTACCAGTAGAACTCGTTTCTGGCATCTTCCCCGGTGGAGTTGTGCATGGGGTGTGTTTGGAACATTTTGTCTCCAGCTGAGACCAAAATTCAGCCATTCCCCATCTCAGCCCAGAAAGCAGGTAGAACAAGTTTTGTGGTGCCTTTCAGCTGTCTACAGGGGTAGTGTAAAAAGTACCAGTTGAACTCGTTTCTGGCACTTTCCCCGGTGGAGTTGTGCATGGGGTGTGTTTGGAACATTTTGTCACCAGCCGAGACCAAAATTCAGCGATTCCCCATCTCAGCCCAGAAAGCAGGTAGAACAAGTTTTGTGGTGCCTTTCAGCTGTCTACAGGGGTAGTGTAAAAACTACTAACAGAACTCGTTTCTGGCACTTTCCCCGGTGGAGTTGTGCATGGGGTGTGTTTGGAACATTTTGTCTCCAGCTGAGACCAAAATTCAGCGTTTCCCCATCTCAGCCCAGAAAGCAGGTAGAACAAGTTTTGTGGTGCCTTTCAGCTGTCTACAGGGGTAGTGTAAAAAGTACCAGTAGAACTCGTTTCTGGCACTTTCACCGGTGGAGTTGTGCATGGGGTGTGTTTGGAACATTTTGTCACCAGCCGAGACCAAAATTCAGCCATTCCCCATCTCAGCCCAGAAAGCAGGTAGAACAAGTTTTGTGGTGCCTTTCAGCTGTCTACTGGGGTAGTGTAAAAAGTACCAGTAGAACTCGTTTCTGGCACTTTCCCCGGTGGAGTTGTGCATGGGGTGTGTTTGGAACATTTTGTCACCAGCCGAGACCAAAATTCAGCGATTCCCCATCTCAGCCCAGAAAGCAGGTAGAACAAGTTTTGTGGTGCCTTTCAGCTGTCTACCGGGGTAGTGTAAAAACTACCAACAGAACTCGTTTCTGGCACGTTCCCCGGTGGAGTTGTGCATGGGGTGTGTTTGGAACATTTTGTCACCAGCTGAGACCAAAATTCAGCGTTTCCCCATCTCAGCCCAGATAGCAGGTAGAACAAGTTTTGTGGTGCCTTTCAGCTGTCTACTGGGGTAGTGTAAAAAGTACCAGTAGAACTCGTTTCTGGCACTTTCCCCGGTGGAGTTGTGCATGGGGTGTGTTTGGAACATTTTGTCACCAGCCGAGACCAAAATTCAGCGATTCCCCATCTCAGCCCAGAAAGCAGGTAGAACAAGTTTTGTGGTGCCTTTCAGCTGTCTACCGGGGTAGTGTAAAAACTACTAACAGAACTCGTTTCTGGCACGTTCCCCGGTGGAGTTGTGCATGGGGTGTGTTTGGAACATTTTGTCTCCAGCTGAGACCAAAATTCAGCCATTCCCCATCTCAGCCCAGAAAGCAGGTAGAACAAGTTTTGTGGTGCCTTTCAGCTGTCTACTGGGGTAGTGTAAAAAGTACCAGTAGAACTCGTTTCTGGCACTTTCCCCGGTGGAGTTGTGCATGGGGTGTGTTTGGAACATTTTGTCACCAGCCGAGACCAAAATTCAGCGATTCCCCATCTCAGCCCAGAAAGCAGGTAGAACAAGTTTTGTGGTGCCTTTCAGCTGCCTACCGGGGTAGTGTAAAAACTACCAAGAGAACTCGTTTCTGGCACCTTCCGCGGTGCAGTTGTGCATGGGGTGTGTTTGGAACATTTTGTCACCAGCCGAGACCAAAATTCAGCCATTCCCCATCTCAGCCCAGAAAGCAGGTAGAACAAGTTTTGTGGTGCCTTTCAGCTGCCTACCGGGGTTGTGTAAAAACTACCAACAGAACTGCTTTCTGGCACCTTCCGCAGTGGAGTTGTGCATGGGGTGTGTTTGTAACATTTTGTCACCAGCCGAGACCAAAATTCAGCGATTCCCCATCTCAGCCCAGAAAGCAGGTAGAACAAGTTTTGTGGTGCCTTTCAGCTGTCTACCGGGGTAGTGTAAAAACTACCAACAGAACTCGTTTCTGGCACTTTCCCCGGTGGAGTTGTGCATGGGGTGTGTTTGGAACATTTTGTCACCAGCTGAGACCAAAATTCAGCGTTTCCCCATCTCAGCCCAGATAGCAGGTAGAACAAGTTTTGTGGTGCCTTTCAGCTGTCTACTGGGGTAGTGTAAAAAGTACCAGTAGAACTCGTTTCTGGCACTTTCCCCGGTGGAGTTGTGCATGGGGTGTGTTTGGAACATTTTGTCACCAGCCGAGACCAAAATTCAGCGATTCCCCATCTCAGCCCAGAAAGCAGGTAGAACAAGTTTTGTGGTGCCTTTCAGCTGTCTACCGGGGTAGTGTAAAAACTACTAACAGAACTCGTTTCTGGCACGTTCCCCGGTGGAGTTGTGCATGGGGTGTGTTTGGAACATTTTGTCTCCAGCTGAGACCAAAATTCAGCGTTTCCCCATCTCAGCCCAGAAAGCAGGTAGAACAAGTTTTGTGGTGCCTTTCAGCTGTCTACAGGGGTAGTGTAAAAAGTACCAGTAGAACTCGTTTCTGGCACTTTCCCCGGTGGAGTTGTGCATGGGGTGTGTTTGGAACATTTTGTCAGGAGCCGAGACCAAAATTCAGCGATTCTCCATCTCAGCCCAGAAAGCAGGTAGAACAAGTTTTGTGGTGCCTTTCAGCTGTCTACCGGGGTAGTGTAAAAACTACCAACAGAACTCGTTTCTGGCACTTTCCCCGGTGGAGATGTGCATGGGGTGTGTTTGGAACATTTTGTCAGGAGCCGAGACCAAAATTCAGCGATTCCCCATCTCAGCCCAGAAAGCAGGTAGAACAAGTTTTGTGGTGCCTTTCAGCTGCCTACCGGGGTGGTGTAAAAACTACCAAGAGAACTCGTTTCTGGCACCTTCCCCGGTGGAGTTGTGCATGGGGTGTGTTTGTAACATTTTGTCAGGAGCCGAGACCAAAATTCAGCCATTCCCCATCTCAGCCCAGAAAGCAGGTAGAACAAGTTTTGTGGTGCCTTTCAGCTGTCTACTGGGGTAGTGTAAAAAGTACCAGTAGAACTCGTTTCTGGCACTTTCCCCGGTGGAGTTGTGCATGGGGTGTGTTTGGAACATTTTGTCACCAGCCGAGACCAAAATTCAGCCATTCCCCATCTCAGCCCAGAAAGCAGGTAGAACAAGTTTTGTGGTGCCTTTCAGCTGCCTACCGGGGTAGTGTAAAAACTACCAAGAGAACTCGTTTCTGGCACCTTCCGCGGTGCAGTTGTGCATGGGGTGGGTTTGGAACATTTTGTCACCAGCCGAGACCAAAATTCAGCCATTCCCCATCTCAGCCCAGAAAGCAGGTAGAACAAGTTTTGTGGTGCCTTTCAGCTGCCTACCGGGGTAGTGTAAAAACTACCAACAGAACTGCTTTCTGGCACCTTCCACGGTGGAGTTGTGCATGGGGTGTGTTTGTAACATTTTGTCACCAGCCGAGACCAAAATTCAGCGATTCCCCATCTCAGCCCAGAAAGCAGGTAGAACAAGTTTTGTGGTGCCTTTCAGCTTCCTACCGGGGTAGTGTAAAAAATACCAGTAGAACTCGTTTCTGGCACCTTCCCCGGTGGAGTTGTGCATGGGGTGTGTTTGGAACATTTTGTCTCCAGCCGAGACCAAAATTCAGCCATTCCCCATCTCAGCCCAGAAAGCAGGTAGAACATGTTTTGTGGTGCCTTTCAGCTGCCTACCGGGGTAGTGTAAAAACTACTAACAGAACTCGTTTCTGGCACCTTCCCCGGTGGAGTTGTGCATGGGGTGTGTTTGGAACATTTTGTCACCAGCTGAGGCCAAAATTCAGCGTCTCCACATCTCAGCCCAGAAAGCAGGTAGAACATCTTTTGTGGTGCCTTTCAGCTGCCTACCGGGGTAGTGTAAAAACTACCAACAGAACTCGTTTCTGGCACCTTCCCCGGTGGAGTTGTGCATGGGGTGTGTTTGGAACATTTTGTCTCCAGCTGAGACCAAAATTCAGCCATTCCCCATCTCAGCCCAGAAAGCAGGTAGAACATCTTTTGTGGTGACTTTCAGCTGCCTACTGGGGTACTATACAAACTACCAACAGAACTCGTTTCTGGCACCTTCCGCGGTGGAGTTGTGCATGGGGTGTGTTTGGAACATTTTGTCACCAGCCGAGACCAAAATTCAGCGATTCCCCATCTCAGCCCAGAAAGCAGGTAGAACAAGTTTTGTGGTGCCTTTCAGCTGTCTACCGGGGTAGTGTAAAAACTACTAACAGAACTCGTTTCTGGCACGTTCCCCGGTGGAGTTGTGCATGGGGTGTGTTTGGAACATTTTGTCTCCAGCTGAGACCAAAATTCAGCGTTTCCCCATCTCAGCCCAGAAAGCAGGTAGAACAAGTTTTGTGGTGCCTTTCAGCTGTCTACAGGGGTAGTGTAAAAAGTACCAGTAGAACTCGTTTCTGGCACTTTCCCCGGTGGAGTTGTGCATGGGGTGTGTTTGTAACATTTTGTCAGGAGCCGAGACCAAAATTCAGCGATTCCCCATCTCAGCCCAGAAAGCAGGTAGAACAAGTTTTGTGGTGCCTTTCAGCTGCCTACCGGGGTAGTGTAAAAACTACCAAGAGAACTCGTTTCTGGCACCTTCCGCGGTGCAGTTGTGCATGGCGTGTGTTTGGAACATTTTGTCACCAGCCGAGACCAAAATTCAGCCATTCCCCATCTCAGCCCAGAAAGCAGGTAGAACAAGTTTTGTGGTGCCTTTCAGCTGCCTACCGGGGTTGTGTAAAAACTACCAACAGAACGGCTTTCTGGCACCTTCCGCAGTGGAGTTGTGCATGGGGTGTGTTTGTAACATTTTGTCACCAGCCGAGACCAAAATTCAGCGATTCCCCATCTCAGCCCAGAAAGCAGGTAGAACAAGTTTTGTGGTGCCTTTCAGCTGTCTACCGGGGTAGTGTAAAAACTACTAACAGAACTCGTTTCTGGCACGTTCCCCGGTGGAGTTGTGCATGGGGTGTGTTTGGAACATTTTGTCACCAGCTGAGACCAAAATTCAGCGTTTCCCCATCTCAGCCCAGATAGCAGGTAGAACAAGTTTTGTGGTGCCTTTCAGCTGTCTACTGGGGTAGTGTAAAAAGTACCAGTAGAACTCGTTTCTGGCACTTTCCCCGGTGGAGTTGTGCATGGGGTGTGTTTGGAACATTTTGTCACCAGCCGAGACCAAAATTCAGCCATTCCCCATCTCAGCCCAGAAAGCAGGTAGAACAAGTTTTGTGGTGCCTTTCAGCTGCCTACCGGGGTAGTGTAAAAACTACCAAGAGAACTCGTTTCTGGCACCTTCCGCGGTGCAGTTGTGCATGGGGTGTGTTTGGAACATTTTGTCACCAGCCGAGACCAAAATTCAGCCATTCCCCATCTCAGCCCAGAAAGCAGGTAGAACAAGTTTTGTGGTGCCTTTCAGCTGCCTACCGGGGTAGTGTAAAAACTACCAACAGAACTGCTTTCTGGCACCTTCCACGGTGGAGTTGTGCATGGGGTGTGTTTGTAACATTTTGTCACCAGCCGAGACCAAAATTCAGCGATTCCCCATCTCAGCCCAGAAAGCAGGTAGAACAAGTTTTGTGGTGCCTTTCAGCTTCCTACCGGGGTAGTGTAAAAAATACCAGTAGAACTCGTTTCTGGCACCTTCCCCGGTGGAGTTGTGCATGGGGTGTGTTTGGAACATTTTGTCTCCAGCCGAGACCAAAATTCAGCCATTCCCCATCTCAGCCCAGAAAGCAGGTAGAACATGTTTTGTGGTGCCTTTCAGCTGCCTACCGGGGTAGTGTAAAAACTACTAACAGAACTCGTTTCTGGCACCTTCCCCGGTGGAGTTGTGCATGGGGTGTGTTTGGAACATTTTGTCACCAGCTGAGGCCAAAATTCAGCGTCTCCACATCTCAGCCCAGAAAGCAGGTAGAACATCTTTTGTGGTGCCTTTCAGCTGCCTACCGGGGTAGTGTAAAAACTACCAACAGAACTCGTTTCTGGCACCTTCCCCGGTGGAGTTGTGCATGGGGTGTGTTTGGAACATTTTGTCTCCAGCTGAGACCAAAATTCAGCCATTCCCCATCTCAGCCCAGAAAGCAGGTAGAACATCTTTTGTGGTGACTTTCAGCTGCCTACCGGGGTACTATACAAACTACCAACAGAACTCGTTTCTGGCACCTTCCCCGGTGGAGTTGTGCATGGGGTGTGTTTGGAACATTTTGTCACCAGCCGAGACCAAAATTCAGCCATTCCCCATCTCAGCCCAGAAAGCAGGTAGAACAAGTTTTGTGGTGCCTTTCAGCTGTCTACCGGGGTAGTGTAAAAACTACTAACAGAACTCGTTTCTGGCACGTTCCCCGGTGGAGTTGTGCATGGGGTGTGTTTGGAACATTTTGTCTCCAGCTGAGACCAAAATTCAGCGTTTCCCCATCTCAGCCCAGAAAGCAGGTAGAACAAGTTTTGTGGTGCCTTTCAGCTGTCTACAGGGGTAGTGTAAAAAGTACCAGTAGAACTCGTTTCTGGCACTTTCCCCGGTGGAGTTGTGCATGGGGTGTGTTTGGAACATTTTGTCAGGAGCCGAGACCAAAATTCAGCGATTCTCCATCTCTAGCCCAGAAAGCAGGTAGAACAAGTTTTGTGGTGCCTTTCAGCTGTCTACCGGGGTAGTGTAAAAACTACCAACAGAACTCGTTTCTGGCACTTTCCCCGGTGGAGATGTGCATGGGGTGTGTTTGTAACATTTTGTCAGGAGCCGAGACCAAAATTCAGCGATTCCCCATCTCAGCCCAGAAAGCAGGTAGAACAAGTTTTGTGGTGCCTTTCAGCTGCCTACCGGGGTAGTGTAAAAACTACCAAGAGAACTCGTTTCTGGCACCTTCCGCGGTGCAGTTTTGCATGGCGTGTGTTTGGAACATTTTGTCACCAGCCGAGACCAAAATTCAGCCATTCCCCATCTCAGCCCAGAAAGCAGGTAGAACAAGTTTTGTGGTGCCTTTCAGCTGCCTACCGGGGTTGTGTAAAAACTACCAACAGAACGGCTTTCTGGCACCTTCCGCAGTGGAGTTGTGCATGGGGTGTGTTTGTAACATTTTGTCACCAGCCGAGACCAAAATTCAGCGATTCCCCATCTCAGCCCAGAAAGCAGGTAGAACAAGTTTTGTGGTGCCTTTCAGCTGTCTACCGGGGTAGTGTAAAAACTACTAACAGAACTCGTTTCTGGCACTTTCCCCGGTGGAGTTGTGCATGGGGTGTGTTTGGAACATTTTGTCACCAGCTGAGACCAAAATTCAGCGTTTCCCCATCTCAGCCCAGATAGCAGGTAGAACAAGTTTTGTGGTGCCTTTCAGCTGTCTACTGGGGTAGTGTAAAAAGTACCAGTAGAACTCGTTTCTGGCACTTTCCCCGGTGGAGTTGTGCATGGGGTGTGTTTGGAACATTTTGTCACCAGCCGAGACCAAAATTCAGCGATTCCCCATCTCAGCCCAGAAAGCAGGTAGAACAAGTTTTGTGGTGCCTTTCAGCTGTCTACCGGGGTAGTGTAAAAACTACTAACAGAACTCGTTTCTGGCACGTTCCCCGGTGGAGTTGTGCATGGGGTGTGTTTGGAACATTTTGTCTCCAGCTGAGACCAAAATTCAGCGTTTCCCCATCTCAGCCCAGAAAGCAGGTAGAACAAGTTTTGTGGTGCCTTTCAGCTGTCTACAGGGGTAGTGTAAAAAGTACCAGTAGAACTCGTTTCTGGCACTTTCCCCGGTGGAGTTGTGCATGGGGTGTGTTTGGAACATTTTGTCAGGAGCCGAGACCAAAATTCAGCGATTCTCCATCTCTAGCCCAGAAAGCATGTAGAACAACTTTTGTGGTGCCTTTCAGCTGTCTACCGGGATAGTGTAAAAACTACCAACAGAACTCGTTTCTGGCACTTTCCCCGGTGGAGATGTGCATGGGGTGTGTTTGTAACATTTTGTCAGGAGCCGAGACCAAAATTCAGCGATTCCCCATCTCAGCCCAGAAAGCAGGTAGAACAAGTTTTGTGGTGCCTTTCAGCTGCCTACCGGGGTAGTGTAAAAACTACCAACAGAACTCGTTTCTGGCACCTTCCGCGGTGCAGTTGTGCATGGCGTGTGTTTGGAACATTTTGTCACCAGCCGAGACCAAAATTCAGCCATTCCCTATCTCAGCCCAGAAAGCAGGTAGAACAAGTTTTGTGGTGCCTTTCAGCTGCCTACCGGGGTTGTGTAAAAACTACCAACAGAACTGCTTTCTGGCACCTTCCGCAGTGGAGTTGTGCATGGGGTGTGTTTGTAACATTTTGTCACCAGCCGAGACCAAAATTCAGCGATTCCCCATCTCAGCCCAGAAAGCAGGTAGAACAAGTTTTGTGGTGCCTTTCAGCTGTCTACCGGGGTAGTGTAAAAACTACTAACAGAACTCGTTTCTGGCACCTTCCCCGGTGGAGTTGTGCATGGGGTGTGTTTGGAACATTTTGTCAGGAGCCGAGACCAAAATTCAGCGTTTCCCCATCTCAGCCCAGATAGCAGGTAGAACAAGTTTTGTGGTGCCTTTCAGCTGTCTACTGGGGTAGTGTAAAAAGTACCAGTAGAACTCGTTTCTGGCACTTTCCCCGGTGGAGTTGTGCATGGGGTGTGTTTGGAACATTTTGTCACCAGCCGAGACCAAAATTCAGCGATTCCCCATCTCAGCCCAGAAAGCAGGTAGAACAAGTTTTGTGGTGCCTTTCAGCTGTCTACCGGGGTAGTGTAAAAACTACTAACAGAACTCGTTTCTGGCACGTTCCCCGGTGGAGTTGTGCATGGGGTGTGTTTGGAACATTTTGTCTCCAGCTGAGACCAAAATTCAGCGTTTCCCCATCTCAGCCCAGAAAGCAGGTAGAACAAGTTTTGTGGTGCCTTTCAGCTGTCTACAGGGGTAGTGTAAAAAGTACCAGTAGAACTCGTTTCTGGCACTTTCCCCGGTGGAGATGTGCATGGGGTGTGTTTGTAACATTTTGTCAGGAGCCGAGACCAAAATTCAGCGATTCCCCATCTCAGCCCAGAAAGCAGGTAGAACAAGTTTTGTGGTGCCTTTCAGCTGCCTACCGGGGTGGTGTAAAAACTACCAAGAGAACTCGTTTCTGGCACCTTCCCCGGTGGAGTTGTGCATGGGGTGTGTTTGTAACATTTTGTCAGGAGCCGAGACCAAAATTCAGCCATTCCCCATCTCAGCCCAGAAAGCAGGTAGAACAAGTTTTGTGGTGCCTTTCAGCTGTCTACTGGGGTAGTGTAAAAAGTACCAGTAGAACTCGTTTCTGGCACTTTCCCCGGTGGAGTTGTGCATGGGGTGTGTTTGGAACATTTTGTCACCAGCCGAGACCAAAATTCAGCCATTCCCCATCTCAGCCCAGAAAGCAGGTAGAACAAGTTTTGTGGTGCCTTTCAGCTGCCTACCGGGGTAGTGTAAAAACTACCAAGAGAACTCGTTTCTGGCACCTTCCGCGGTGCAGTTGTGCATGGGGTGTGTTTGGAACATTTTGTCACCAGCCGAGACCAAAATTCAGCCATTCCCCATCTCAGCCCAGAAAGCAGGTAGAACAAGTTTTGTGGTGCCTTTCAGCTGCCTACCGGGGTAGTGTAAAAACTACCAACAGAACTGCTTTCTGGCACCTTCCACGGTGGAGTTGTGCATGGGGTGTGTTTGTAACATTTTGTCACCAGCCGAGACCAAAATTCAGCGATTCCCCATCTCAGCCCAGAAAGCAGGTAGAACAAGTTTTGTGGTGCCTTTCAGCTTCCTACCGGGGTAGTGTAAAAAATACCAGTAGAACTCGTTTCTGGCACCTTCCCCGGTGGAGTTGTGCATGGGGTGTGTTTGGAACATTTTGTCTCCAGCCGAGACCAAAATTCAGCCATTCCCCATCTCAGCCCAGAAAGCAGGTAGAACATGTTTTGTGGTGCCTTTCAGCTGCCTACCGGGGTAGTGTAAAAACTACTAACAGAACTCGTTTCTGGCACCTTCCCCGGTGGAGTTGTGCATGGGGTGTGTTTGGAACATTTTGTCACCAGCTGAGGCCAAAATTCAGCGTCTCCACATCTCAGCCCAGAAAGCAGGTAGAACATCTTTTGTGGTGCCTTTCAGCTGCCTACCGGGGTAGTGTAAAAACTACCAAGAGAACTCGTTTCTGGCACCTTCCGCGGTGCAGTTGTGCATGGGGTGGGTTTGGAACATTTTGTCTCCAGCTGAGACCAAAATTCAGCCATTCCCCATCTCAGCCCAGAAAGCAGGTAGAACATCTTTTGTGGTGACTTTCAGCTGCCTACCGGGGTACTATAAAAACTACCAACAGAACTCGTTTCTGGCACCTTCCGCGGTGGAGTTGTGCATGGGGTGTGTTTGGAACATTTTGTCACCAGCCGAGACCAAAATTCAGCCATTCCCCATCTCAGCCCAGAAAGCAGGTAGAACAACTTTTGTGGTGCCTTTCAGCTGTCTACCGGGGTAGTGTAAAAAGTACCAGTAGAACTCGTTTCTGGCACTTTCCCCGGTGGAGTTGTGCATGGGGTGTGTTTGGAACATTTTGTCAGCAGCTGAGGCCAAAATTCAGCGTTTCCCCATCTCAGTCCAGAAAGCAGGTAGAACATCTTTTGTGGTGCCTTTCAGCTGTCTACAGGGGTAGTGTAAAAAGTACCAGTAGAACTCGTTTTTGGCACTTTCCCCGGTGGAGTTGTGCATGGGGTGTGTTTGGAACATTTTGTCAGGAGCCGAGACCAAAATTCAGCGATTCCCCATCTCAGCCCAGAAAGCAGGTAGAACAACTTTTGTGGTGCCTTGCAGCTGTCTACCGGGGTAGTGTAAAAAGTACCAGTAGAACTCGTTTCTGGCACTTTCCCCGGTGGAGTTGTGCATGGGGTGTGTTTGGAACATTTTGTCACCAGCTGAGACCAAAATTCAGCGTTTCCCCATCTCAGCCCAGATAGCAGGTAGAACAAGTTTTGTGGTGCCTTTCAGCTGTCTACTGGGGTAGTGTAAAAAGTACCAGTAGAACTCGTTTCTGGCACGTTCCCCGGTGGAGTTGTGCATGGGGTGTGTTTGGAACATTTTGTCTCCAGCTGAGACCAAAATTCAGCGTTTCCCCATCTCAGCCCAGAAAGCAGGTAGAACAAGTTTTGTGGTGCCTTTCAGCTGTCTACAGGGGTAGTGTAAAAAGTACCAGTAGAACTCGTTTCTGGCACTTTCCCCGGTGGAGTTGTGCATGGGGTGTGTTTGGAACATTTTGTCAGGAGCCGAGACCAAAATTCAGCGATTCTCCATCTCTAGCCCAGAAAGCAGGTAGAACAAGTTTTGTGGTGCCTTTCAGCTGTCTACCGGGGTAGTGTAAAAAGTACCAGTAGAACTCGTTTCTGGCACTTTCCCCGGTGGAGTTGTGCATGGGGTGTGTTTGGAACATTTTGTCACCAGCCGAGACCAAAATTCAGCGATTCCCCATCTCAGCCCAGAAAGCAGGTAGAACAAGTTTTGTGGTGCCTTTCAGCTGTCTACCGGGGTAGTGTAAAAACTACTAATAGAACTCGTTTCTGGCACGTTCCCCGGTGGAGTTGTGCATGGGGTGTGTTTGGAACATTTTGTCTCCAGCTGAGACCAAAATTCAGCGTTTCCCCATCTCAGCCCAGAAAGCAGGTAGAACAAGTTTTGTGGTGCCTTTCAGCTGTCTACAGGGGTAGTGTAAAAAGTACCAGTAGAACTCGTTTCTGGCACTTTCCCCGGTGGAGTTGTGCATGGGGTGTGTTTGGAACATTTTGTCAGGAGCCGAGACCAAAATTCAGCGATTCTCCATCTCTAGCCCAGAAAGCAGGTAGAACAAGTTTTGTGGTGCCTTTCAGCTGTCTACCGGGATAGTGTAAAAACTACCAACAGAACTCGTTTCTGGCACTTTCCCCGGTGGAGATGTGCATGGGGTGTGTTTGTAACATTTTGTCAGGAGCCGAGACCAAAATTCAGCGATTCCCCATCTCAGCCCAGAAAGCAGGTAGAACAAGTTTTGTGGTGCCTTTCAGCTGCCTACCGGGGTAGTGTAAAAACTACCAAGAGAACTCGTTTCTGGCACCTTCCGCGGTGGAGTTGTGCATGGGGTGTGTTTGGAACATTTTGTCACCAGCCGAGACCAAAATTCAGCCATTCCCCATCTCAGCCCAGAAAGCAGGTAGAACAAGTTTTGTGGTGCCTTTCAGCTGCCTACCGGGGTTGTGTAAAAAGTACCAGTAGAACTCGTTTCTGGCACTTTCCCCGGTGGAGTTGTGCATGGGGTGTGTTTGGAACATTTTGTCACCAGCCGAGACCAAAATTCAGCGATTCCCCATCTCAGCCCAGAAAGCAGGTAGAACAAGTTTTGTGGTGCCTTTCAGCTGCCTACGGGGGTAGTGTAAAAACTACCAAGAGAACTCGTTTCTGGCACCTTCCGCGGTGCAGTTGTGCATGGCGTGTGTTTGGAACATTTTGTCACCAGCCGAGACCAAAATTCAGCCATTCCCTATCTCAGCCCAGAAAGCAGGTAGAACAAGTTTTGTGGTGCCTTTCAGCTGCCTACCGGGGTTGTGTAAAAACTACCAACAGAACTGCTTTCTGGCACCTTCCGCAGTGGAGTTGTGCATGGGGTGTGTTTGTAACATTTTGTCACCAGCCGAGACCAAAATTCAGCGATTCCCCATCTCAGCCCAGAAAGCAGGTAGAACAAGTTTTGTGGTGCCTTTCAGCTGTCTACCGGGGTAGTGTAAAAACTACTAACAGAACTCGTTTCTGGCACCTTCCCCGGTGGAGTTGTGCATGGGGTGTGTTTGGAACATTTTGTCAGGAGCCGAGACCAAAATTCAGCGTTTCCCCATCTCAGCCCAGATAGCAGGTAGAACAAGTTTTGTGGTGCCTTTCAGCTGTCTACTGGGGTAGTGTAAAAAGTACCAGTAGAACTCGTTTCTGGCACTTTCCCCGGTGGAGTTGTGCATGGGGTGTGTTTGGAACATTTTGTCACCAGCCGAGACCAAAATTCAGCGATTCCCCATCTCAGCCCAGAAAGCAGGTAGAACAAGTTTTGTGGTGCCTTTCAGCTGTCTACCGGGGTAGTGTAAAAACTACTAACAGAACTCGTTTCTGGCACGTTCCCCGGTGGAGTTGTGCATGGGGTGTGTTTGGAACATTTTGTCTCCAGCTGAGACCAAAATTCAGCGTTTCCCCATCTCAGCCCAGAAAGCAGGTAGAACAAGTTTTGTGGTGCCTTTCAGCTGTCTACAGGGGTAGTGTAAAAAGTACCAGTAGAACTCGTTTCTGGCACTTTCCCCGGTGGAGATGTGCATGGGGTGTGTTTGTAACATTTTGTCACCAGCCGAGACCAAAATTCAGCCATTCCCCATCTCAGCCCAGAAAGCAGGTAGAACAAGTTTTGTGGTGCCTTTCAGCTGCCTACCGGGGTGGTGTAAAAACTACCAAGAGAACTCGTTTCTGGCACCTTCCCCGGTGGAGTTGTGCATGGGGTGTGTTTGGAACATTTTGTCACCAGCCGAGACCAAAATTCAGCCATTCCCCATCTCAGCCCAGAAAGCAGGTAGAACAAGTTTTGTGGTGCCTTTCAGCTGTCTACTGGGGTAGTGTAAAAAGTACCAGTAGAACTCGTTTCTGGCACTTTCCCCCGGTGGAGTTGTGCATGGGGTGTGTTTGGAACATTTTGTCACCAGCCGAGACCAAAATTCAGCCATTCCCCATCTCAGCCCAGAAAGCAGGTAGAACAAGTTTTGTGGTGCCTTTCAGCTGCCTACCGGGGTAGTGTAAAAACTACCAAGAGAACTCGTTTCTGGCACCTTCCGCGGTGCAGTTGTGCATGGGGTGTGTTTGGAACATTTTGTCACCAGCCGAGACCAAAATTCAGCCATTCCCCATCTCAGCCCAGAAAGCAGGTAGAACAAGTTTTGTGGTGCCTTTCAGCTGCCTACCGGGGTAGTGTAAAAACTACCAACAGAACTGCTTTCTGGCACCTTCCACGGTGGAGTTGTGCATGGGGTGTGTTTGTAACATTTTGTCACCAGCCGAGACCAAAATTCAGCGATTCCCCATCTCAGCCCAGAAAGCAGGTAGAACAAGTTTTGTGGTGCCTTTCAGCTTCCTACCGGGGTAGTGTAAAAAATACCAGTAGAACTCGTTTCTGGCACCTTCCCCGGTGGAGTTGTGCATGGGGTGTGTTTGGAACATTTTGTCTCCAGCCGAGACCAAAATTCAGCCATTCCCCATCTCAGCCCAGAAAGCAGGTAGAACATGTTTTGTGGTGCCTTTCAGCTGCCTACCGGGGTAGTGTAAAAACTACTAACAGAACTCGTTTCTGGCACCTTCCCCGGTGGAGTTGTGCATGGGGTGTGTTTGGAACATTTTGTCACCAGCTGAGGCCAAAATTCAGCGTCTCCACATCTCAGCCCAGAAAGCAGGTAGAACATCTTTTGTGGTGCCTTTCAGCTGCCTACCGGGGTAGTGTAAAAACTACCAACAGAACTCGTTTCTGGCACCTTCCCCGGTGGAGTTGTGCATGGGGTGTGTTTGGAACATTTTGTCTCCAGCTGAGACCAAAATTCAGCCATTCCCCATCTCAGCCCAGAAAGCAGGTAGAACATCTTTTGTGGTGACTTTCAGCTGCCTACCGGGGTACTATAAAAACTACCAACAGAACTCGTTTCTGGCACCTTCCGCGGTGGAGTTGTGCATGGGGTGTGTTTGGAACATTTTGTCACCAGCCGAGACCAAAATTCAGCCATTCCCCATCTCAGCCCAGAAAGCAGGTAGAACAACTTTTGTGGTGCCTTTCAGCTGTCTACCGGGGTAGTGTAAAAAGTACCAGTAGAACTCGTTTCTGGCACTTTCCCCGGTGGAGTTGTGCATGGGGTGTGTTTGGAACATTTTGTCAGCAGCTGAGGCCAAAATTCAGCGTTTCCCCATCTCAGTCCAGAAAGCAGGTAGAACATCTTTTGTGGTGCCTTTCAGCTGTCTACAGGGGTAGTGTAAAAAGTACCAGTAGAACTCGTTTTTGGCACTTTCCCCGGTGGAGTTGTGCATGGGGTGTGTTTGGAACATTTTGTCAGGAGCCGAGACCAAAATTCAGCGATTCCCCATCTCAGCCCAGAAAGCAGGTAGAACAACTTTTGTGGTGCCTTGCAGCTGTCTACCGGGGTAGTGTAAAAAGTACCAGTAGAACTCGTTTCTGGCACTTTCCCCGCTGGAGTTGTGCATGGGGTGTGTTTGGAACATTTTGTCACCAGCTGAGACCAAAATTCAGCGTTTCCCCATCTCAGCCCAGAAAGCAGGTAGAACAAGTTTTGTGGTGCCTTTCAGCTGTCTACTGGGGTAGTGTAAAAAGTACCAGTAGAACTCGTTTCTGGCACGTTCCCCGGTGGAGTTGTGCATGGGGTGTGTTTGGAACATTTTGTCTCCAGCTGAGACCAAAATTCAGCGTTTCCCCATCTCAGCCCAGAAAGCAGGTAGAACAAGTTTTGTGGTGCCTTTCAGCTGTCTACAGGGGTAGTGTAAAAAGTACCAGTAGAACTCGTTTCTGGCACTTTCCCCGGTGGAGTTGTGCATGGGGTGTGTTTGGAACATTTTGTCAGGAGCCGAGACCAAAATTCAGCGATTCTCCATCTCTAGCCCAGAAAGCAGGTAGAACAACTTTTGTGGTGCCTTTCAGCTGTCTACCGGGGTAGTGTAAAAAGTACCAGTAGAACTCGTTTCTGGCACTTTCCCCGGTGGAGTTGTGCATGGGGTGTGTTTGGAACATTTTGTCAGCAGCTGAGGCCAAAATTCAGCGTTTCCCCATCTCAGTCCAGAAAGCAGGTAGAACATCTTTTGTGGTGCCTTTCAGCTGTCTACAGGGGTAGTGTAAAAAGTACCAGTAGAACTCGTTTTTTGGCACTTTCCCCGGTGGAGTTGTGCATGGGTGTGTTTGGAACATTTTGTCAGGAGCCGAGACCAAAATTCAGCGATTCCCCATCTCAGCCCAGAAAGCAGGTAGAACAACTTTTGTGGTGCCTTGCAGCTGTCTACCGGGGTAGTGTAAAAAGTACCAGTAGAACTCGTTTCTGGCACTTTCCCCGCTGGAGTTGTGCATGGGGTGTGTTTGGAACATTTTGTCACCAGCTGAGACCAAAATTCAGCGTTTCCCCCATCTCAGCCCAGATAGCAGGTAGAACAAGTTTTGTGGTGCCTTTCAGCTGTCTACTGGGGTAGTGTAAAAAGTACCAGTAGAACTCGTTTCTGGCACGTTCCCCGGTGGAGTTGTGCATGGGGTGTGTTTGGAACATTTTGTCTCCAGCTGAGACCAAAATTCAGCGTTTCCCCATCTCAGCCCAGAAGCAGGTAGAACAAGTTTTGTGGTGCCTTTCAGCTGTCTACAGGGGTAGTGTAAAAAGTACCAGTAGAACTCGTTTCTGGCACTTTTCCCCGGTGGAGTTGTGCATGGGGTGTGTTTGGAACATTTTGTCAGGAGCCGAGACCAAAATTCAGCGATTCTCCATCTCTAGCCCAGAAAGCAGGTAGAACAAGTTTTGTGGTGCCTTTCAGCTGTCTACCAGGGGTAGTGTAAAAACTACCAACAGAACTCGTTTCTGGCACTTTCCCCCGGTGGAGATGTGCATGGGGTGTGTTTGTAACATTTTGTCAGGAGCCGAGACCAAAATTCAGCGATTCCCCATCTCAGCCCAGAAACCAGGTAGAACAAGTTTTGTGGTGCCTTTCAGCTGCCTACCGGGGTGGTGTAAAAACTACCAAGAGAACTCGTTTCTGGCACCTTCCCCGGTGGAGTTGTGCATGGGGTGTGTTTGTAACATTTTGTCAGGAGCCGAGACCAAAATTCAGCCATTCCCCATCTCAGCCCAGAAAGCAGGTAGAACAAGTTTTTGGTGCCTTTCAGCTGTCTACTGGGGTAGTGTAAAAAGTACCAGTAGAACTCGTTTCTGGCACTTTCCCCGGTGGAGTTGTGCATGGGGTGTGTTTGTAACATTTTGTCACCAGCCGAGACCAAAATTCAGCCATTCCCCATCTCAGCCCAGAAAGCAGGTAGAACAAGTTTTGTGGTGCCTTTCAGCTGCCTACCGGGGTAGTGTAAAAACTACCAAGAGAACTCGTTTCTGGCACCTTCCGCGGTGCAGTTGTGCATGGGGTGTGTTTGGAACATTTTGTCACCAGCCGAGACCAAAATTCAGCCATTCCCCATCTCAGCCCAGAAAGCAGGTAGAACAAGTTTTGTGGTGCCTTTCAGCTGCCTACCGGGGTAGTGTAAAAAGTACCAGTAGAACTCGTTTCTGGCACCTTCCACGGAGTTGTGCATGGGGTGTGTTTGTAACATTTTGTCACCAGCCGAGACCAAAATTCAGCGATTCCCCATCTCAGCCCAGAAAGCAGGTAGAACAAGTTTTGTGGTGCCTTTCAGCTGCCTACCGGGGTAGTGTAAAAACTACCAACAGAACTGCTTTCTGGCACCTTCCACGGTGGAGTTGTGCATGGGGTGTGTTTGTAACATTTTGTCACCAGCCGAGACCAAAATTCAGCGATTCCCCATCTCAGCCCAGAAAGCAGGTAGAACAAGTTTTGTGGTGCCTTTCAGCTTCCTACCGGGGTAGTGTAAAAAATACCAGTAGAACTCGTTTCTGGCACCTTCCCCGGTGGAGTTGTGCATGGGGTGTGTTTGGAACATTTTGTCTCCAGCCGAGACCAAAATTCAGCCATTCCCCATCTCAGCCCAGAAAGCAGGTAGAACATGTTTTGTGGTGCCTTTCAGCTGCCTACCGGGGTAGTGTAAAAACTACCAACAGAACTCGTTTCTGGCACCTTCCCCGGTGGAGTTGTGCATGGGGTGTGTTTGGAACATTTTGTCTCCAGCTGAGGCCAAAATTCAGCGTCTCCACATCTCAGCCCAGAAAGCAGGTAGAACATCTTTTGTGGTGCCTTTCAGCTGCCTACCGGGGTAGTGTAAAAACTACCAACAGAACTCGTTTCTGGCACCTTCCCCGGTGGAGTTGTGCATGGGGTGTGTTTGGAACATTTTGTCTCCAGCTGAGACCAAAATTCAGCCATTCCCCATCTCAGCCCAGAAAGCAGGTAGAACATCTTTTGTGGTGACTTTCAGCTGCCTACCGGGGTACTATAAAAACTACCAACAGAACTCGTTTCTGGCACCTTCCGCGGTGGAGTTGTGCATGGGGTGTGTTTGGAACATTTTGTCACCAGCCGAGACCAAAATTCAGCCATTCCCCATCTCAGCCCAGAAAGCAGGTAGAACAACTTTTGTGGTGCCTTTCAGCTGTCTACCGGGGTAGTGTAAAAAGTACCAGTAGAACTCGTTTCTGGCACTTTCCCCGGTGGAGTTGTGCATGGGGTGTGTTTGGAACATTTTGTCAGCAGCTGAGGCCAAAATTCAGCGTTTCCCCATCTCAGTCCAGAAAGCAGGTAGAACATCTTTTGTGGTGCCTTTCAGCTGTCTACAGGGGTAGTGTAAAAAGTACCAGTAGAACTCGTTTTTGGCACTTTCCCCGGTGGAGTTGTGCATGGGGGTGTGTTTGGAACATTTTGTCAGGAGCCGAGACCAAAATTCAGCGATTCCCCATCTCAGCCCAGAAAGCAGGTAGAACAACTTTAGTGGTGCCTTGCAGCTGTCTACCGGGGTAGTGTAAAAAGTACCAGTAGAACTCGTTTCTGGCACTTTCCCCGGTGGAGTTGTGCATGGGGTGTATTTGGAACATTTTGTCACCAGCTGAGACCAAAATTCAGCGTTTCCCCATCTCAGCCCAGATAGCAGGTAGAACAAGTTTTGTGGTGCCTTTCAGCTGTCTACTGGGGTAGTGTAAAAAGTACCAGTAGAACTCGTTTCTGGCACGTTCCCCGGTGGAGTTGTGCATGGGGTGTGTTTGGAACATTTTGTCTCCAGCTGAGACCAAAATTCAGCGTTTCCCCATCTCAGCCCAGAAAGCAGGTAGAACAAGTTTTGTGGTGCCTTTCAGCTGTCTACAGGGGTAGTGTAAAAAGTACCAGTAGAACTCGTTTCTGGCACTTTCCCCGGTGGAGTTGTGCATGGGGTGTGTTTGGAACATTTTGTCAGGAGCCGAGACCAAAATTCAGCGATTCTCCATCTCTAGCCCAGAAAGCAGGTAGAACAAGTTTTGTGGTGCCTTTCAGCTGTCTACCGGGGTAGTGTAAAAACTACCAACAGAACTCGTTTCTGGCACTTTCCCCGGTGGAGATGTGCATGGGGTGTGTTTGTAACATTTTGTCAGGAGCCGAGACCAAAATTCAGCGATTCCCCATCTCAGCCCAGAAACCAGGTAGAACAAGTTTTGTGGTGCCTTTCAGCTGCCTACCGGGGTGGTGTAAAAACTACCAAGAGAACTCGTTTCTGGCACCTTCCCCGGTGGAGTTGTGCATGGGGTGTGTTTGTAACATTTTGTCAGGAGCCGAGACCAAAATTCAGCCATTCCCCATCTCAGCCCAGAAAGCAGGTAGAACAAGTTTTGTGGTGCCTTTCAGCTGTCTACTGGGGTAGTGTAAAAAGTACCAGTAGAACTCGTTTCTGGCACTTTCCCCGGTGGAGTTGTGCATGGGGTGTGTTTGGAACATTTTGTCACCAGCCGAGACCAAAATTCAGCCATTCCCCATCTCAGCCCAGAAAGCAGGTAGAACAAGTTTTGTGGTGCCTTTCAGCTGCCTACCGGGGTAGTGTAAAAACTACCAAGAGAACTCGTTTCTGGCACTTTCCCCGGTGGAGTTGTGCATGGGGTGTGTTTGGAACATTTTGTCACCAGCCGAGACCAAAATTCAGCCATTCCCCATCTCAGCCCAGAAAGCAGGTAGAACAAGTTTTGTGGTGCCTTTCAGCTGCCTACCGGTGTAGTGTAAAAACTACCAACAGAACTCGTTTCTGGCACCTTCCCCGGTGGAGTTGTGCATGGGGTGTGTTTGGAACATTTTGTCTCCAGCCGAGACCAAAATTCAGCCATTCCCCATCTCAGCCCAGAAAGCAGGTAGAACAAGTTTTGTGGTGCCTTTCAGCTGTCTACCGGGGTAGTGTAAAAACTACCAACAGAACTCCTTTCTGGCACTTTCCCCGGTGGAGATGTGCATGGGGTGTGTTTGGAACATTTTGTCTCCAGCTGAGACCAAAATTCAGCGATTCCCCATCTCAGCCCAGAAAGCAGGTAGAACAAGTTTTGTGGTCCCTTTCAGCTGCCTACCGGGGTAGTGTAAAAACTACCAACAGAACTCGTTTCTGGCACCTTCCCCGGTGGAGTTGTGCATGGGGTGTGTTTGGAACATTTTGTCAGGAGCCGAGACCAAAATTCAGCGATTCCCCATCTCAGCCCAGAAAGCAGGTAGAACAAGTTTTGTGGTGCCTTTCAGCTGCCTACCGGGGTAGTGTAAAAAGTACCAGTAGAACTCGTTTCTGGCACCTTCCCCGGTGGAGTTGTGCATGCGGTGTGTTTGGAACATTTTGTCTCCAGCTGAGACCAAAATTCAGCCATTCCCCATCTCAGCCCAGAAAGCAGGTAGAACATCTTTTGTGGTGACTTTCAGCTGCCTACCGGGGTACTATAAAAACTACCAACAGAACTCGTTTCTGGCACCTTCCGCGGTGGAGTTGTGCATGGGGTGTGTTTGGAACATTTTGTCACCAGCCGAGACCAAAATTCAGCCATTCCCCATCTCAGCCCAGAAAGCAGGTAGAACAACTTTTGTGGTGCCTTTCAGCTGTCTACCGGGGTAGTGTAAAAAGTACCAGTAGAACTCGTTTCTGGCACTTTCCCCGGTGGAGTTGTGCATGGGGTGTGTTTGGAACATTTTGTCAGCAGCTGAGGCCAAAATTCAGCGATTCCCCATCTCAGCCCAGAAAGCAGGTAGAACAAGTTTTGTGGTGCCTTTCAGCTGTCTACAGGGGTAGTGTAAAAAGTACCAGTAGAACTCGTTTCTGGCACTTTCCCCGGTGGATTTGTGCATGGGGTGTGTTTGGGACATTTTGTCAGGAGCCGAGACCAAAATTCAGCGATTCCCCATCTCAGCCCAGAAAGCAGGTAGAACAAGTTTTGTGGTGCCTTTCAGCTGTCTACCGGGGTAGTGTAAAAACTACTAACAGAACTCGTTTCTGGCACCTTCCCCGGTGGAGTTGTGCATGGGGTGTGTTTGGAACATTTTGTCACCAGCCGAGACCAAAATTCAGCGATTCCCCATCTCAGCCCAGAAAGCAGGTAGAACAAGTTTTGTAGTGCCTTTCAGCTGTCTACCGGGGTAGTGTAAAAACTACCAACAGAACTCGTTTCTGGCAGTTTCCCCGGTGGAGATGTGCATGGGGTGTGTTTGGAACATTTTGTCTCCAGCTGAGACCAAAATTCAGCGATTCCCCATCTCAGCCCAGAAAGCAGGTAGAACATCTTTTGTGGTGCCTTTCAGCTGTCTACCGGGGTAGTGTAAAAACTACCAACAGAACTCGTTTCTGGCACTTTCCCCGGTGGAGTTGTGCATGGGGTGTGTTTGGAACATTTTGTCACCAGCCGAGACCAAAATTCAGCGATTCCCCATCTCAGCCCAGAAAGCAGGTAGAACAAGTTTTGTGGTGCCTTTCAGCTGTCTACCGGGGTAGTGTAAAAACTACTAACAGAACTCGTTTCTGGCACGTTCCCCGGTGGAGTTGTGCATGGGGTGTGTTTAGAACATTTTGTCTCCAGCTGAGACCAAAATTCAGCGTTTCCCCATCTCAGCCCAGAAAGCAGGTAGAACAAGTTTTGTGGTGCCTTTCAGCTGTCTACAGGGGTAGTGTAAAAAGTACCAGTAGAACTCGTTTCTGGCACTTTCACCGGTGGAGTTGTGCATGGGGTGTGTTTGGAACATTTTGTCTCCAGCCGAGACCAAAATTCAGCGATTCTCCATCTCTAGCCCAGAAAGCAGGTAGAACAACTTTTGTGGTGCCTTTCAGCTGTCTACCGGGGTAGTGTAAAAACTACCAACAGAACTCGTTTCTGGCACTTTCCCCGGTGGAGATGTGCATGGGGTGTGTTTGGAACATTTTGTCTCCAGCTGAGACCAAAATTCAGCCATTCCCCATCTCAGCCCAGAAACCAGGTAGAACATCTTTTGTGGTGACTTTCAGCTGCCTACCGGGGTACTATAAAAACTACCAACAGAACTCGTTTCTGGCACCTTCCCCGGTGGAGTTGTGCATGGGGTGTGTTTGTAACATTTTGTCACCAGCCGAGACCAAAATTCAGCGATTCCCCATCTCAGCCCAGAAAGCAGGTAGAACATCTTTTGTGGTGCCTTTCAGCTGCCTACCGGGGTAGTGTAAAAACTACCAACAGAACTCGTTTCTGGCACTTTCCCCCGGTGGAGTTGTGCATGGGGTGTGTTTGGAACATTTTGTCACCAGCCGAGACCAAAATTCAGCGATTCCCCATCTCAGCCCAGAAAGCAGGTAGAACAAGTTTTGTGGTGCCTTTCAGCTGTCTACCGGGGTAGTGTAAAAACTACTAACAGAACTCGTTTCTGGCACGTTCCCCGGTGGAGTTGTGCATGGGGTGTGTTTAGAACATTTTGTCTCCAGCTGAGACCAAAATTCAGCGTTTCCCCATCTCAGCCCAGAAAGCAGGTAGAACAAGTTTTGTGGTGCCTTTCAGCTGTCTACAGGGGTAGTGTAAAAAGTACCAGTAGAACTCGTTTCTGGCACTTTCACCGGTGGAGTTGTGCATGGGGTGTGTTTGGAACATTTTGTCTCCAGCCGAGACCAAAATTCAGCGTTTCCCCATCTCAGCCCAGATAGCAGGTAGAACAAGTTTTGTGGTGCCTTTCAGCTGTCTACTGGGGTAGTGTAAAAAGTACCAGTAGAACTCGTTTCTGGCACGTTCCCCGGTGGAGTTGTGCATGGGGTGTGTTTGGAACATTTTGTCTCCAGCTGAGACCAAAATTCAGCGTTTCCCCATCTCAGCCCAGAAAGCAGGTAGAACAAGTTTTGTGGTGCCTTTCAGCTGTCTACAGGGGTAGTGTAAAAAGTACCAGTAGAACTCGTTTCTGGCACTTTCCCCGGTGGAGTTGTGCATGGGGTGTGTTTGGAACATTTTGTCAGGAGCCGAGACCAAAATTCAGCGATTCTCCATCTCTAGCCCAGAAAGCAGGTAGAACAAGTTTTGTGGTGCCTTTCAGCTGTCTACCGGGGTAGTGTAAAAACTACCAACAGAACTCGTTTCTGGCACTTTCCCCGGTGGAGATGTGCATGGGGTGTGTTTGTAACATTTTGTCAGGAGCCGAGACCAAAATTCAGCGATTCCCCATCTCAGCCCAGAAACCAGGTAGAACAAGTTTTGTGGTGCCTTTCAGCTGCCTACCGGGGTGGTGTAAAAACTACCAAGAGAACTCGTTTCTGGCACCTTCCCCGGTGGAGTTGTGCATGGGGTGTGTTTGTAACATTTTGTCAGGAGCCGAGACCAAAATTCAGCCATTCCCCATCTCAGCCCAGAAAGCAGGTAGAACAAGTTTTGTGGTGCCTTTCAGCTGTCTACTGGGGTAGTGTAAAAAGTACCAGTAGAACTCGTTTCTGGCACTTTCCCCGGTGGAGTTGTGCATGGGGTGTGTTTGGAACATTTTGTCACCAGCCGAGACCAAAATTCAGCCATTCCCCATCTCAGCCCAGAAAGCAGGTAGAACAAGTTTTGTGGTGCCTTTCAGCTGCCTACCGGGGTAGTGTAAAAACTACCAAGAGAACTCGTTTCTGGCACTTTCCCCGGTGGAGTTGTGCATGGGGTGTGTTTGGAACATTTTGTCACCAGCCGAGACCAAAATTCAGCCATTCCCCATCTCAGCCCAGAAAGCAGGTAGAACAAGTTTTGTGGTGCCTTTCAGCTGCCTACCGGTGTAGTGTAAAAACTACCAACAGAACTCGTTTCTGGCACCTTCCCCGGTGGAGTTGTGCATGGGGTGTGTTTGGAACATTTTGTCTCCAGCCGAGACCAAAATTCAGCCATTCCCCATCTCAGCCCAGAAAGCAGGTAGAACAAGTTTTGTGGTGCCTTTCAGCTGTCTACCGGGGTAGTGTAAAAACTACCAACAGAACTCCTTTCTGGCACTTTCCCCGGTGGAGATGTGCATGGGGTGTGTTTGGAACATTTTGTCTCCAGCTGAGACCAAAATTCAGCGATTCCCCATCTCAGCCCAGAAAGCAGGTAGAACAAGTTTTGTGGTCCCTTTCAGCTGCCTACCGGGGTAGTGTAAAAACTACCAACAGAACTCGTTTCTGGCACCTTCCCCGGTGGAGTTGTGCATGGGGTGTGTTTGGAACATTTTGTCAGGAGCCGAGACCAAAATTCAGCGATTCCCCATCTCAGCCCAGAAAGCAGGTAGAACAAGTTTTGTGGTGCCTTTCAGCTGCCTACCGGGGTAGTGTAAAAAGTACCAGTAGAACTCGTTTCTGGCACCTTCCCCGGTGGAGTTGTGCATGCGGTGTGTTTGGAACATTTTGTCTCCAGCTGAGACCAAAATTCAGCCATTCCCCATCTCAGCCCAGAAAGCAGGTAGAACATCTTTTGTGGTGACTTTCAGCTGCCTACCGGGGTACTATAAAAACTACCAACAGAACTCGTTTCTGGCACCTTCCGCGGTGGAGTTGTGCATGGGGTGTGTTTGGAACATTTTGTCACCAGCCGAGACCAAAATTCAGCCATTCCCCATCTCAGCCCAGAAAGCAGGTAGAACAACTTTTGTGGTGCCTTTCAGCTGTCTACCGGGGTAGTGTAAAAAGTACCAGTAGAACTCGTTTCTGGCACTTTCCCCGGTGGAGTTGTGCATGGGGTGTGTTTGGAACATTTTGTCAGCAGCTGAGGCCAAAATTCAGCGATTCCCCATCTCAGCCCAGAAAGCAGGTAGAACAAGTTTTGTGGTGCCTTTCAGCTGTCTACAGGGGTAGTGTAAAAAGTACCAGTAGAACTCGTTTCTGGCACTTTCCCCGGTGGATTTGTGCATGGGGTGTGTTTGGGACATTTTGTCAGGAGCCGAGACCAAAATTCAGCGATTCCCCATCTCAGCCCAGAAAGCAGGTAGAACAAGTTTTGTGGTGCCTTTCAGCTGTCTACCGGGGTAGTGTAAAAACTACTAACAGAACTCGTTTCTGGCACCTTCCCCGGTGGAGTTGTGCATGGGGTGTGTTTGGAACATTTTGTCACCAGCCGAGACCAAAATTCAGCGATTCCCCATCTCAGCCCAGAAAGCAGGTAGAACAAGTTTTGTAGTGCCTTTCAGCTGTCTACCGGGGTAGTGTAAAAACTACCAACAGAACTCGTTTCTGGCAGTTTCCCCGGTGGAGATGTGCATGGGGTGTGTTTGGAACATTTTGTCTCCAGCTGAGACCAAAATTCAGCGATTCCCCATCTCAGCCCAGAAAGCAGGTAGAACATCTTTTGTGGTGCCTTTCAGCTGTCTACCGGGGTAGTGTAAAAACTACCAACAGAACTCGTTTCTGGCACTTTCCCCGGTGGAGTTGTGCATGGGGTGTGTTTGGAACATTTTGTCACCAGCCGAGACCAAAATTCAGCGATTCCCCATCTCAGCCCAGAAAGCAGGTAGAACAAGTTTTGTGGTGCCTTTCAGCTGTCTACCGGGGTAGTGTAAAAACTACTAACAGAACTCGTTTCTGGCACGTTCCCCGGTGGAGTTGTGCATGGGGTGTGTTTAGAACATTTTGTCTCCAGCTGAGACCAAAATTCAGCGTTTCCCCATCTCAGCCCAGAAAGCAGGTAGAACAAGTTTTGTGGTGCCTTTCAGCTGTCTACCGGGGTAGTGTAAAAACTACCAACAGAACTCGTTTCTGGCACCTTCCCCGGTGGAGTTGTGCATGGGGTGTGTTTGGAACATTTTGTCTCCAGCTGAGACCAAAATTCAGCCATTCCCCATCTCAGCCCAGAAAGCAGGTAGAACAAATTTTGTGGTGCCTTTCAGCTGTCTACAGGGGTAGTGTAAAAACGACCAACAGAACTCGTTTCTGGCACTTTCCCCGGTGGAGTTGTGCATGGGGTGTGTTTGTAACATTTTGTCACCAGCCGAGACCAAAATTCAGCCATTCCCCATCTCAGCCCAGAAAGCAGGTAGAACAAGTTTTGTGGTGCCTTTCAGCTGCCTACCGGGGTAGTGTAAAAACTACCAACAGAACTCCTTTCTGGCACCTTCCCCGGTGGAGTTGTGCATGGGGTGTGTTTGGAACATTTTGTCTCCAGCTGAGACCAAAATTCAGCCATTCCCCATCTCAGCCCAGAAAGCAGGTAGAACAAGTTTTGTGGTGACGTTCAGCTGTCTACCGGGGTAGTGTAAAAAGTACCAGTAGAACTCCTTTCTGGCACTTTCCCCGGTGGAGTTGTGCATGGGGTGTGTTTGGAACATTTTGTCACCAGCCGAGACCGAAATTCAGCCATTCCCCATCTCAGCCCAGAAAGCAGGTAGAACATGTTTTGTGGTGCCTTTCAGCTGCCTACCGGGGTAGTGTAAAAAGTACTAACAGAACTCGTTTCTGGCACCTTCCCCGGTGGAGTTGTGCATGGGGTGTGTTTGGAACATTTTGTCACCAGCTGAGGCCAAAATTCAGCGTCTCCACATCTCAGCCCAGAAAGCAGGTAGAACAAGTTTTGTGGTGCCTTTCAGCTGCCTACCGGGGTAGTGTAAAAAGTACAAACAGAACTCGTTTCTGGCACCTTCCCCGGTGGAGTTGTGCATGGGGTGTGTTTGGAACATTTTGTCACCAGCCGAGACCAAAATTCAGCCATTCCCCATCTCAGCCCAGAAAGCAGGTAGAACAAGTTTTGTGGTGCCTTTCAGCTGTCTACCGGGGTAGTGTAAAAACTACCAACAGAACTCCTTTCTGGCACTTTCCCCGGTGGAGATGTGCATGGGGTGTGTTTGGAACATTTTGTCTCCAGCTGAGACCAAAATTCAGCGATTCCCCATCTCAGCCCAGAAAGCAGGTAGAACAAGTTTTGTGGTGCCTTTCAGCTGCCTACCGGGGTAGTGTAAAAACTACCAACAGAACTCGTTTCTGGCACCTTCCCCGGTGGAGTTGTGCATGGGGTGTGTTTGGAACATTTTGTCAGGAGCCGAGACCAAAATTCAGCGATTCCCCATCTCAGCCCAGAAAGCAGGTAGAACAAGTTTTGTGGTGCCTTTCAGCTGTCTACCGGGGTAGTGTAAAAAGTACCAGTAGAACTCGTTTCTGGCACCTTCCCCGGTGGAGTTGTGCATGGGGTGTGTTTGGAACATTTTGTCTCCAGCTGAGACCAAAATTCAGCCATTCCCCATCTCAGCCCAGAAAGCAGGTAGAACAAGTTTTGTGGTGCCTTTCAGCTGTCTACAGGGGTAGTGTAAAAAGTACCAGTAGAACTCGTTTCTGGCACTTTCCCCGGTGGAGTTGTGCATGGGGTGTGTTTGGAACATTTTGTCACCAGCCGAGACCAAAATTCAGCCATTCCCCATCTCAGCCCAGAAAGCAGGTAGAACAACTTTTGTGGTGCCTTTCAGCTGCCTACCGGGGTAGTGTAAAAACTACCAACAGAACTCCTTTCTGGCACCTTCCCCGGTGGAGTTGTGCATGGGGTGTGTTTGGAACATTTTGTCTCCAGCTGAGACCAAAATTCAGCCATTCCCCATCTCAGCCCAGAAAGCAGGTAGAACAAGTTTTGTGGTGCCGTTCAGCTGTCTACCGGGGTAGTGTAAAAACGACCAACAGAACTCGTTTCTGGCACCTTCCCCGGTGGAGTTGTGCATGGGGTGTGTTTGGAACATTTTGTCTCCAGCTGAGACCAAAATTCAGCCATTCCCCATCTCAGCCCAGAAAGCAGGTAGAACAAGTTTTGTGGTGACGTTCAGCTGTCTACCGGGGTAGTGTAAAAAGTACCAGTAGAACTCCTTTCTGGCACTTTCCCCGGTGGAGTTGTGCATGGGGTGTGTTTGGAACATTTTGTCACCAGCCGAGACCGAAATTCAGCCATTCCCCATCTCAGCCCAGAAAGCAGGTAGAACATGTTTTGTGGTGCCTTTCAGCTGCCTACCGGGGTAGTGTAAAAAGTACTAACAGAACTCGTTTCTGGCACCTTCCCCGGTGGAGTTGTGCATGGGGTGTGTTTGGAACATTTTGTCACCAGCTGAGGCCAAAATTCAGCGTCTCCACATCTCAGCCCAGAAAGCAGGTAGAACAAGTTTTGTGGTGCCTTTCAGCTGCCTACCGGGGTAGTGTAAAAACTACCAACAGAACTCGTTTCTGGCACCTTCCCCGGTGGAGTTGTGCATGGGGTGTGTTTGGAACATTTTGTCTCCAGCTGAGACCAAAATTCAGCCATTCCCCATCTCAGCCCAGAAAGCAGGTAGAACAAGTTTTGTGGTGACGTTCAGCTGTCTACCGGGGTAGTGTAAAAAGTACCAGTTGAACTCCTTTCTGGCACTTTCCCCGGTGGAGTTGTGCATGGGGTGTGTTTGGAACATTTTGTCACCAGCCGAGACCGAAATTCAGCCATTCCCCATCTCAGCCCAGAAAGCAGGTAGAACATGTTTTGTGGTGCCTTTCAGCTGCCTACCGGGGTAGTGTAAAAAGTACAAACAGAACTCGTTTCTGGCACCTTCCCCGGTGGAGTTGTGCATGGGGTGTGTTTGGAACATTTTGTCACCAGCCGAGACCAAAATTCAGCCATTCCCCATCTCAGCCCAGAAAGCAGGTAGAACAAGTTTTGTGGTGCCTTTCAGCTGCCTACCGGGGTAGTGTAAAAACTACCAACAGAACTCGTTTCTGGCACCTTCCCCGGTGGAGTTGTGCATGGGGTGTGTTTGGAACATTTTGTCTCCAGCTGAGACCAAAATTCAGCGATTCCCCATCTCAGCCCAGAAAGCAGGTAGAACAAGTTTTGTGGTGCCTTTCAGCTGTCTACCGGGGTAGTGTAAAAAGTACCAGTAGAACTCGTTTCTGGCACCTTCCCCGGTGGAGTTGTGCATGGGGTGTGTTTGGAACATTTTGTCTCCAGCTGAGACCAAAATTCAGCCATTCCCCATCTCAGCCCAGAAAGCAGGTAGAACAAGTTTTGTGGTGCCTTTCAGCTGTCTACAGGGGTAGTGTAAAAAGTACCAACAGAACTCGTTTCTGGCACTTTCCCCGGTGGAGTTGTGCATGGGGTGTGTTTGGAACATTTTGTCACCAGCCGAGACCAAAATTCAGCGATTCCCCATCTCAGCCCAGAAAGCAGGTAGAACAAGTTTTGTGGTGCCTTTCAGCTGTCTACTGGGGTAGTGTAAAAACTACCAACAGAACTCCTTTCTGGCACCTTCCCCGGTGGAGTTGTGCATGGGGTGTGTTTGGAACATTTTGTCTCCAGCTGAGACCAAAATTCAGCCATTCCCCATCTCAGCCCAGAAAGCAGGTAGAACAAGTTTTGTGGTGCCTTTCAGCTGTCTACCGGGGTAGTGTAAAAACGACCAACAGAACTCGTTTCTGGCACCTTCCCCGGTGGAGTTGTGCATGGGGTGTGTTTGGAACATTTTGTCAGGAGCCGAGACCAAAATTCAGCCATTCCCCATCTCAGCCCAGAAAGCAGGTAGAACAAGTTTTGTGGTGCCTTTCAGCTGTCTACTGGGGTAGTGTAAAAAGTACCAGTAGAACTCGTTTCTGGCACTTTCCCCGGTGGAGTTGTGCATGGGGTGTGTTTGGAACATTTTGTCACCAGCCGAGACCAAAATTCAGCCATTCCCCATCTCAGCCCAGAAAGCAGGTAGAACAAGTTTTGTGGTGCCTTTCAGCTGCCTACCGGGGTAGTGTAAAAACTACCAAGAGAACTCGTTTCTGGCACCTTCCGCGGTGCAGTTGTGCATGGGGTGTGTTTGGAACATTTTGTCAGGAGCCGAGACCAAAATTCAGCCATTCCCCATCTCAGCCCAGAAAGCAGGTAGAACAAGTTTTGTGGTGCCTTTCAGCTGCCTACCGGGGTAGTGTAAAAACTACCAACAGAACTGCTTTCTGGCACCTTCCACGGTGCAGTTGTGCATGGGGTGTGTTTGTAACATTTTGTCACCAGCCGAGACCAAAATTCAGCGATTCCCCATCTCAGCCCAGAAAGCAGGTAGAACAAGTTTTGTGGTGCCTTTCAGCTTCCTACCGGGGTAGTGTAAAAAATACCAGTAGAACTCGTTTCTGGCACCTTCCCCGGTGGAGTTGTGCATGGGGTGTGTTTGGAACATTTTGTCTCCAGCCGAGACCAAAATTCAGCCATTCCCCATCTCAGCCCAGAAAGCAGGTAGAACATGTTTTGTGGTGCCTTTCAGCTGCCTACCGGGGTAGTGTAAAAACTACTAACAGAACTCGTTTCTGGCACCTTCCCCGGTGGAGTTGTGCATGGGGTGTGTTTGGAACATTTTGTCACCAGCTGAGGCCAAAATTCAGCGTCTCCACATCTCAGCCCAGAAAGCAGGTAGAACATCTTTTGTGGTGCCTTTCAGCTGCCTACCGGGGTAGTGTAAAAACTACCAACAGAACTCGTTTCTGGCACCTTCCCCGGTGGAGTTGTGCATGGGGTGTGTTTGGAACATTTTGTCTCCAGCTGAGACCAAAATTCAGCCATTCCCCATCTCAGCCCAGAAAGCAGGTTAGAACATCTTTTGTGGTGACTTTCAGCTGCCTACCGGGGTACTATAAAAACTACCAACAGAACTCGTTTCTGGCACCTTCCGCGGTGGAGTTGTGCATGGGGTGTGTTTGGAACATTTTGTCACCAGCCGAGACCAAAATTCAGCCATTCCCCATCTCAGCCCAGAAAGCAGGTAGAACAACTTTTGTGGTGCCTTTCAGCTGTCTACCGGGGTAGTGTAAAAAGTACCAGTAGAACTCGTTTCTGGCACTTTCCCCGGTGGAGTTGTGCATGGGGTGTGTTTGGAACATTTTGTCAGCAGCTGAGGCCAAAATTCAGCGTTTCCCCATCTCAGTCCAGAAAGCAGGTAGAACATCTTTTGTGGTGCCTTTCAGCTGTCTACAGGGGTAGTGTAAAAAGTACCAGTAGAACTCGTTTTTGGCACTTTCCCCGGTGGAGTTGTGCATGGGGTGTGTTTGGAACATTTTGTCAGGAGCCGAGACCAAAATTCAGCGATTCCCCATCTCAGCCCAGAAAGCAGGTAGAACAACTTTTGTGGTGCCTTGCAGCTGTCTACCGGGGTAGTGTAAAAAGTACCAGTAGAACTCGTTTCTGGCACTTTCCCCGGTGGAGTTGTGCATGGGGTGTGTTTGGAACATTTTGTCACCAGCTGAGACCAAAATTCAGCGTTTCCCCATCTCAGCCCAGATAGCAGGTAGAACAAGTTTTGTGGTGCCTTTCAGCTGTCTACTGGGGTAGTGTAAAAAGTACCAGTAGAACTCGTTTCTGGCACGTTCCCCGGTGGAGTTGTGCATGGGGTGTGTTTGGAACATTTTGTCTCCAGCTGAGACCAAAATTCAGCGTTTCCCCATCTCAGCCCAGAAAGCAGGTAGAACAAGTTTTGTGGTGCCTTTCAGCTGTCTACAGGGGTAGTGTAAAAAGTACCAGTAGAACTCGTTTCTGGCACTTTCCCCGGTGGAGTTGTGCATGGGGTGTGTTTGGAACATTTTGTCAGGAGCCGAGACCAAAATTCAGCGATTCTCCATCTCTAGCCCAGAAAGCAGGTAGAACAAGTTTTGTGGTGCCTTTCAGCTGTCTACCGGGGTAGTGTAAAAAGTACCAGTAGAACTCGTTTCTGGCACTTTCCCCGGTGGAGTTGTGCATGGGGTGTGTTTGGAACATTTTGTCACCAGCCGAGACCAAAATTCAGCGATTCCCCATCTCAGCCCAGAAAGCAGGTAGAACAAGTTTTGTGGTGCCTTTCAGCTGTCTACCGGGGTAGTGTAAAAACTACTAACAGAACTCGTTTCTGGCACGTTCCCCGGTGGAGTTGTGCATGGGGTGTGTTTGGAACATTTTGTCTCCAGCTGAGACCAAAATTCAGCGTTTCCCCATCTCAGCCCAGAAAGCAGGTAGAACAAGTTTTGTGGTGCCTTTCAGCTGTCTAAAGGGGTAGTGTAAAAAGTACCAGTAGAACTCGTTTCTGGCACTTTCCCCGGTGGAGTTGTGCATGGGGTGTGTTTGGAACATTTTGTCAGGAGCCGAGACCAAAATTCAGCGATTCTCCATCTCTAGCCCAGAAAGCAGGTAGAACAAGTTTTGTGGTGCCTTTCAGCTGTCTACCGGGATAGTGTAAAAACTACCAACAGAACTCGTTTCTGGCACTTTCCCCGGTGGAGATGTGCATGGGGTGTGTTTGTAACATTTTGTCAGGAGCCGAGACCAAAATTCAGCGATTCCCCATCTCAGCCCAGAAAGCAGGTAGAACAAGTTTTGTGGTGCCTTTCAGCTGCCTACCGGGGTAGTGTAAAAACTACCAAGAGAACTCGTTTCTGGCACCTTCCGCGGTGGAGTTGTGCATGGGGTGTGTTTGGAACATTTTGTCACCAGCCGAGACCAAAATTCAGCCATTCCCCATCTCAGCCCAGAAAGCAGGTAGAACAAGTTTTGTGGTGCCTTTCAGCTGCCTACCGGGGTTGTGTAAAAAGTACCAGTAGAACTCGTTTCTGGCACTTTCCCCGGTGGAGTTGTGCATGGGGTGTGTTTGGAACATTTTGTCACCAGCCGAGACCAAAATTCAGCGATTCCCCATCTCAGCCCAGAAAGCAGGTAGAACAAGTTTTGTGGTGCCTTTCAGCTGCCTACCGGGGTAGTGTAAAAACTACCAAGAGAACTCGTTTCTGGCACCTTCCGCGGTGCAGTTGTGCATGGCGTGTGTTTGGAACATTTTGTCACCAGCCGAGACCAAAATTCAGCCATTCCCTATCTCAGCCCAGAAAGCAGGTAGAACAAGTTTTGTGGTGCCTTTCAGCTGCCTACCGGGGTTGTGTAAAAACTACCAACAGAACTGCTTTCTGGCACCTTCCGCAGTGGAGTTGTGCATGGGGTGTGTTTGTAACATTTTGTCACCAGCCGAGACCAAAATTCAGCGATTCCCCATCTCAGCCCAGAAAGCAGGTAGAACAAGTTTTGTGGTGCCTTTCAGCTGTCTACCGGGGTAGTGTAAAAACTACTAACAGAACTCGTTTCTGGCACCTTCCCCGGTGGAGTTGTGCATGGGGTGTGTTTGGAACATTTTGTCAGGAGCCGAGACCAAAATTCAGCGTTTCCCCATCTCAGCCCAGATAGCAGGTAGAACAAGTTTTGTGGTGCCTTTCAGCTGTCTACTGGGGTAGTGTAAAAAGTACCAGTAGAACTCGTTTCTGGCACTTTCCCCGGTGGAGTTGTGCATGGGGTGTGTTTGGAACATTTTGTCACCAGCCGAGACCAAAATTCAGCGATTCCCCATCTCAGCCCAGAAAGCAGGTAGAACAAGTTTTGTGGTGCCTTTCAGCTGTCTACCGGGGTAGTGTAAAAACTACTAACAGAACTCGTTTCTGGCACGTTCCCCGGTGGAGTTGTGCATGGGGTGTGTTTGGAACATTTTGTCTCCAGCTGAGACCAAAATTCAGCGTTTCCCCATCTCAGCCCAGAAAGCAGGTAGAACAAGTTTTGTGGTGCCTTTCAGCTGTCTACAGGGGTAGTGTAAAAAGTACCAGTAGAACTCGTTTCTGGCACTTTCCCCGGTGGAGATGTGCATGGGGTGTGTTTGTAACATTTTGTCAGGAGCCGAGACCAAAATTCAGCGATTCCCCATCTCAGCCCAGAAAGCAGGTAGAACAAGTTTTGTGGTGCCTTTCAGCTGCCTACCGGGGTAGTGTAAAAACTACCAAGAGAACTCGTTTCTGGCACCTTCCGCGGTGCAGTTGTGCATGGGGTGTGTTTGGAACATTTTGTCACCAGCCGAGACCAAAATTCAGCCATTCCCCATCTCAGCCCAGAAAGCAGGTAGAACAAGTTTTGTGGTGCCTTTCAGCTGCCTACCGGGGTAGTGTAAAAACTACCAACAGAACTGCTTTCTGGCACCTTCCACGGTGGAGTTGTGCATGGGGTGTGTTTGTAACATTTTGTCACCAGCCGAGACCAAAATTCAGCGATTCCCCATCTCAGCCCAGAAAGCAGGTAGAACAAGTTTTGTGGTGCCTTTCAGCTTCCTACCGGGGTAGTGTAAAAAATACCAGTAGAACTCGTTTCTGGCACCTTCCCCGGTGGAGTTGTGCATGGGGTGTGTTTGGAACATTTTGTCTCCAGCCGAGACCAAAATTCAGCCATTCCCCATCTCAGCCCAGAAAGCAGGTAGAACATGTTTTGTGGTGCCTTTCAGCTGCCTACCGGGGTAGTGTAAAAACTACTAACAGAACTCGTTTCTGGCACCTTCCCCGGTGGAGTTGTGCATGGGGTGTGTTTGGAACATTTTGTCACCAGCTGAGGCCAAAATTCAGCGTCTCCACATCTCAGCCCAGAAAGCAGGTAGAACATCTTTTGTGGTGCCTTTCAGCTGCCTACCGGGGTAGTGTAAAAACTACCAACAGAACTCGTTTCTGGCACCTTCCCCGGTGGAGTTGTGCATGGGGTGTGTTTGGAACATTTTGTCTCCAGCTGAGACCAAAATTCAGCCATTCCCCATCTCAGCCCAGAAAGCAGGTAGAACATGTTTTGTGGTGCCTTTCAGCTGCCTACCGGGGTAGTGTAAAAACTACTAACAGAACTCGTTTCTGGCACCTTCCCCGGTGGAGTTGTGCATGGGGTGTGTTTGGAACATTTTGTCACCAGCTGAGGCCAAAATTCAGCGTCTCCACATCTCAGCCCAGAAAGCAGGTAGAACATCTTTTGTGGTGCCTTTCAGCTGCCTACTGGGGTAGTGTAAAAACTACCAACAGAACTCGTTTCTGGCACCTTCCCCGGTGGAGTTGTGCATGGGGTGTGTTTGGAACATTTTGTCTCCAGCTGAGACCAAAATTCAGCCATTCCCCATCTCAGCCCAGAAAGCAGGTAGAACATCTTTTGTGGTGACTTTCAGCTGCCTACCGGGGTACTATAAAAACTACCAACAGAACTCGTTTCTGGCACCTTCCGCGGTGGAGTTGTGCATGGGGTGTGTTTGGAACATTTTGTCACCAGCCGAGACCAAAATTCAGCCATTCCCCATCTCAGCCCAGAAAGCAGGTAGAACAACTTTTGTGGTGCCTTTCAGCTGTCTACCGGGGTAGTGTAAAAAGTACCAGTAGAACTCGTTTCTGGCACTTTCCCCGGTGGAGTTGTGCATGGGGTGTGTTTGGAACATTTTGTCAGCAGCTGAGGCCAAAATTCAGCGTTTCCCCATCTCAGTCCAGAAAGCAGGTAGAACATCTTTTGTGGTGCCTTTCAGCTGTCTACAGGGGTAGTGTAAAAAGTACCAGTAGAACTCGTTTTTGGCACTTTCCCCGGTGGAGTTGTGCATGGGGTGTGTTTGGAACATTTTGTCAGGAGCCGAGACCAAAATTCAGCGATTCCCCATCTCAGCCCAGAAAGCAGGTAGAACAACTTTTGTGGTGCCTTGCAGCTGTCTACCGGGGTAGTGTAAAAAGTACCAGTAGAACTCGTTTCTGGCACTTTCCCCGCTGGAGTTGTGCATGGGGTGTGTTTGGAACATTTTGTCACCAGCTGAGACCAAAATTCAGCGTTTCCCCATCTCAGCCCAGATAGCAGGTAGAACAAGTTTTGTGGTGCCTTTCAGCTGTCTACTGGGGTAGTGTAAAAAGTACCAGTAGAACTCGTTTCTGGCACGTTCCCCGGTGGAGTTGTGCATGGGGTGTGTTTGGAACATTTTGTCTCCAGCTGAGACCAAAATTCAGCGTTTCCCCATCTCAGCCCAGAAAGCAGGTAGAACAAGTTTTGTGGTGCCTTTCAGCTGTCTACAGGGGTAGTGTAAAAAGTACCAGTAGAACTCGTTTCTGGCACTTTCCCCGGTGGAGTTGTGCATGGGGTGTGTTTGGAACATTTTGTCAGCAGCTGAGGCCAAAATTCAGCGTTTCCCCATCTCAGTCCAGAAAGCAGGTAGAACATCTTTTGTGGTGCCTTTCAGCTGTCTACAGGGGTAGTGTAAAAAGTACCAGTAGAACTCGTTTTTGGCACTTTCCCCGGTGGAGTTGTGCATGGGGTGTGTTTGGAACATTTTGTCAGGAGCCGAGACCAAAATTCAGCGATTCCCCATCTCAGCCCAGAAAGCAGGTAGAACAACTTTTGTGGTGCCTTGCAGCTGTCTACCGGGGTAGTGTAAAAAGTACCAGTAGAACTCGTTTCTGGCACTTTCCCCGCTGGAGTTGTGCATGGGGTGTGTTTGGAACATTTTGTCACCAGCTGAGACCAAAATTCAGCGTTTCCCCATCTCAGCCCAGATAGCAGGTAGAACAAGTTTTGTGGTGCCTTTCAGCTGTCTACTGGGGTAGTGTAAAAAGTACCAGTAGAACTCGTTTCTGGCACGTTCCCCGGTGGAGTTGTGCATGGGGTGTGTTTGGAACATTTTGTCTCCAGCTGAGACCAAAATTCAGCGTTTCCCCATCTCAGCCCAGAAAGCAGGTAGAACAAGTTTTGTGGTGCCTTTCAGCTGTCTACAGGGGTAGTGTAAAAAGTACCAGTAGAACTCGTTTCTGGCACTTTCCCCGGTGGAGTTGTGCATGGGGTGTGTTTGGAACATTTTGTCAGGAGCCGAGACCAAAATTCAGCGATTCTCCATCTCTAGCCCAGAAAGCAGGTAGAACAAGTTTTGTGGTGCCTTTCAGCTGTCTACCGGGGTAGTGTAAAAACTACCAACAGAACTCGTTTCTGGCACTTTCCCCGGTGGAGATGTGCATGGGGTGTGTTTGTAACATTTTGTCAGGAGCCGAGACCAAAATTCAGCGATTCCCCATCTCAGCCCAGAAACCAGGTAGAACAAGTTTTGTGGTGCCTTTCAGCTGCCTACCGGGGTGGTGTAAAAACTACCAAGAGAACTCGTTTCTGGCACCTTCCCCGGTGGAGTTGTGCATGGGGTGTGTTTGTAACATTTTGTCAGGAGCCGAGACCAAAATTCAGCCATTCCCCATCTCAGCCCAGAAAGCAGGTAGAACAAGTTTTGTGGTGCCTTTCAGCTGTCTACTGGGGTAGTGTAAAAAGTACCAGTAGAACTCGTTTCTGGCACTTTCCCCGGTGGAGTTGTGCATGGGGTGTGTTTGGAACATTTTGTCACCAGCCGAGACCAAAATTCAGCCATTCCCCATCTCAGCCCAGAAAGCAGGTAGAACAAGTTTTGTGGTGCCTTTCAGCTGCCTACCGGGGTAGTGTAAAAACTACCAAGAGAACTCGTTTCTGGCACCTTCCGCGGTGCAGTTGTGCATGGGGTGTGTTTGGAACATTTTGTCACCAGCCGAGACCAAAATTCAGCCATTCCCCATCTCAGCCCAGAAAGCAGGTAGAACAAGTTTTGTGGTGCCTTTCAGCTGCCTACCGGGGTAGTGTAAAAACTACCAACAGAACTGCTTTCTGGCACCTTCCACGGTGGAGTTGTGCATGGGGTGTGTTTGGAACATTTTGTCACCAGCCGAGACCAAAATTCAGCGATTCCCCATCTCAGCCCAGAAAGCAGGTAGAACAAGTTTTGTGGTGCCTTTCAGCTGCCTACCGGGGTAGTGTAAAAACTACCAACAGAACTGCTTTCTGGCACCTTCCACGGTGGAGTTGTGCATGGGGTGTGTTTGTAACATTTTGTCACCAGCCGAGACCAAAATTCAGCGATTCCCCATCTCAGCCCAGAAAGCAGGTAGAACAAGTTTTGTGGTGCCTTTCAGCTTCCTACCGGGGTAGTGTAAAAAATACCAGTAGAACTCGTTTCTGGCACCTTCCCCGGTGGAGTTGTGCATGGGGTGTGTTTGGAACATTTTGTCTCCAGCCGAGACCAAAATTCAGCCATTCCCCATCTCAGCCCAGAAAGCAGGTAGAACATGTTTTGTGGTGCCTTTCAGCTGCCTACCGGGGTAGTGTAAAAACTACCAACAGAACTCGTTTCTGGCACCTTCCCCGGTGGAGTTGTGCATGGGGTGTGTTTGGAACATTTTGTCTCCAGCTGAGGCCAAAATTCAGCGTCTCCACATCTCAGCCCAGAAAGCAGGTAGAACATCTTTTGTGGTGCCTTTCAGCTGCCTACCAGGGTAGTGTAAAAACTACCAACAGAACTCGTTTCTGGCACCTTCCCCGGTGGAGTTGTGCATGGGGTGTGTTTGGAACATTTTGTCTCCAGCTGAGACCAAAATTCAGCCATTCCCCATCTCAGCCCAGAAAGCAGGTAGAACATCTTTTGTGGTGACTTTCAGCTGCCTACCGGGGTACTATAAAAACTACCAACAGAACTCGTTTCTGGCACCTTCCGCGGTGGAGTTGTGCATGGGGTGTGTTTGGAACATTTTGTCACCAGCCGAGACCAAAATTCAGCCATTCCCCATCTCAGCCCAGAAAGCAGGTAGAACAACTTTTGTGGTGCCTTTCAGCTGTCTACCGGGGTAGTGTAAAAAGTACCAGTAGAACTCGTTTCTGGCACTTTCCCCGGTGGAGTTGTGCATGGGGTGTGTTTGGAACATTTTGTCAGCAGCTGAGGCCAAAATTCAGCGTTTCCCCATCTCAGTCCAGAAAGCAGGTAGAACATCTTTTGTGGTGCCTTTCAGCTGTCTACAGGGGTAGTGTAAAAAGTACCAGTAGAACTCGTTTTTGGCACTTTCCCCGGTGGAGTTGTGCATGGGGTGTGTTTGGAACATTTTGTCAGGAGCCGAGACCAAAATTCAGCGATTCCCCATCTCAGCCCAGAAAGCAGGTAGAACAAGTTTTGTGGTGCCTTTCAGCTGTCTACCGGGGTAGTGTAAAAACTACTAACAGAACTCGTTTCTGGCACCTTCCCCGGTGGAGTTGTGCATGGGGTGTGTTTGGAACATTTTGTCAGGAGCCGAGTCCAAAATTCAGCGATTCCCCATCTCAGCCCAGAAAGCAGGTAGAACAAGTTTTGTAGTGCCTTTCAGCTGTCTACCGGGGTAGTGTAAAAACTACCAACAGAACTCGTTTCTGGCAGTTTCCCCGGTGGAGATGTGCATGGGGTGTGTTTGGAACATTTTGTCTCCAGCTGAGACCAAAATTCAGCGATTCCCCATCTCAGCCCAGAAAGCAGGTAGAACATCTTTTGTGGTGCCTTTCAGCTGCCTACCGGGGTAGTGTAAAAACTACCAACAGAACTCGTTTCTGGCACTTTCCCCGGTGGAGTTGTGCATGGGGTGTGTTTGGAACATTTTGTCACCAGCCGAGACCAAAATTCAGCCATTCCCCATCTCAGCCCAGAAAGCAGGTAGAACATGTTTTGTGGTGCCTTTCAGCTGCCTACCGGGGTAGTGTAAAAACTACTAACAGAACTCGTTTCTGGCACCTTCCCCGGTGGAGTTGTGCATGGGGTGTGTTTGGAACATTTTGTCACCAGCTGAGGCCAAAATTCAGCGTCTCCACATCTCAGCCCAGAAAGCAGGTAGAACATCTTTTGTGGTGCCTTTCAGCTGCCTACCGGGGTAGTGTAAAAACTACCAACAGAACTCGTTTCTGGCACCTTCCCCGGTGGAGTTGTGCATGGGGTGTGTTTGGAACATTTTGTCTCCAGCTGAGACCAAAATTCAGCCATTCCCCATCTCAGCCCAGAAAGCAGGTAGAACATCTTTTGTGGTGACTTTCAGCTGCCTACCGGGGTACTATAAAAACTACCAACAGAACTCGTTTCTGGCACCTTCCGCGGTGGAGTTGTGCATGGGGTGTGTTTGGAACATTTTGTCACCAGCCGAGACCAAAATTCAGCCATTCCCCATCTCAGCCCAGAAAGCAGGTAGAACAACTTTTGTGGTGCCTTTCAGCTGTCTACCGGGGTAGTGTAAAAAGTACCAGTAGAACTCGTTTCTGGCACTTTCCCCGGTGGAGTTGTGCATGGGGTGTGTTTGGAACATTTTGTCAGCAGCTGAGGCCAAAATTCAGCGTTTCCCCATCTCAGTCCAGAAAGCAGGTAGAACATCTTTTGTGGTGCCTTTCAGCTGTCTACAGGGGTAGTGTAAAAAGTACCAGTAGAACTCGTTTTTGGCACTTTCCCCGGTGGAGTTGTGCATGGGGTGTGTTTGGAACATTTTGTCAGGAGCCGAGACCAAAATTCAGCGATTCCCCATCTCAGCCCAGAAAGCAGGTAGAACAACTTTTGTGGTGCCTTGCAGCTGTCTACCGGGGTAGTGTAAAAAGTACCAGTAGAACTCGTTTCTGGCACTTTCCCCGGTGGAGTTGTGCATGGGGTGTGTTTGGAACATTTTGTCACCAGCTGAGACCAAAATTCAGCGTTTCCCCATCTCAGCCCAGATAGCAGGTAGAACAAGTTTTGTGGTGCCTTTCAGCTGTCTACTGGGGTAGTGTAAAAAGTACCAGTAGAACTCGTTTCTGGCACGTTCCCCGGTGGAGTTGTGCATGGGGTGTGTTTGGAACATTTTGTCTCCAGCTGAGACCAAAATTCAGCGTTTCCCCATCTCAGCCCAGAAAGCAGGTAGAACAAGTTTTGTGGTGCCTTTCAGCTGTCTACAGGGGTAGTGTAAAAAGTACCAGTAGAACTCGTTTCTGGCACTTTCCCCGGTGGAGTTGTGCATGGGGTGTGTTTGGAACATTTTGTCAGGAGCCGAGACCAAAATTCAGCGATTCTCCATCTCTAGCCCAGAAAGCAGGTAGAACAAGTTTTGTGGTGCCTTTCAGCTGTCTACCGGGGTAGTGTAAAAACTACCAACAGAACTCGTTTCTGGCACTTTCCCCGGTGGAGATGTGCATGGGGTGTGTTTGTAACATTTTGTCAGGAGCCGAGACCAAAATTCAGCGATTCCCCATCTCAGCCCAGAAACCAGGTAGAACAAGTTTTGTGGTGCCTTTCAGCTGCCTACCGGGGTGGTGTAAAAACTACCAAGAGAACTCGTTTCTGGCACCTTCCCCGGTGGAGTTGTGCATGGGGTGTGTTTGTAACATTTTGTCAGGAGCCGAGACCAAAATTCAGCCATTCCCCATCTCAGCCCAGAAAGCAGGTAGAACAAGTTTTGTGGTGCCTTTCAGCTGTCTACTGGGGTAGTGTAAAAAGTACCAGTAGAACTCGTTTCTGGCACTTTCCCCGGTGGAGTTGTGCATGGGGTGTGTTTGGAACATTTTGTCACCAGCCGAGACCAAAATTCAGCCATTCCCCATCTCAGCCCAGAAAGCAGGTAGAACAAGTTTTGTGGTGCCTTTCAGCTGCCTACCGGGGTAGTGTAAAAACTACCAAGAGAACTCGTTTCTGGCACCTTCCGCGGTGCAGTTGTGCATGGGGTGTGTTTGGAACATTTTGTCACCAGCCGAGACCAAAATTCAGCCATTCCCCATCTCAGCCCAGAAAGCAGGTAGAACAAGTTTTGTGGTGCCTTTCAGCTGCCTACCGGGGTAGTGTAAAAACTACCAACAGAACTGCTTTCTGGCACCTTCCCCGGTGGAGTTGTGCATGGGGTGTGTTTGTAACATTTTGTCACCAGCCGAGACCAAAATTCAGCCATTCCCCATCTCAGCCCAGAAAGCAGGTAGAACAAGTTTTGTGGTGCCTTTCAGCTTCCTACCGGGGTAGTGTAAAAAATACCAGTAGAACTCGTTTCTGGCACCTTCCCCGGTGGAGTTGTGCATGGGGTGTGTTTGGAACATTTTGTCTCCAGCCGAGACCAAAATTCAGCCATTCCCCATCTCAGCCCAGAAAGCAGGTAGAACATGTTTTGTGGTGCCTTTCAGCTGCCTACCGGGGTAGTGTAAAAACTACTAACAGAACTCGTTTCTGGCACCTTCCCCGGTGGAGTTGTGCATGGGGTGTGTTTGGAACATTTTGTCAGGAGCCGAGACCAAAATTCAGCGTCTCCACATCTCAGCCCAGAAAGCAGGTAGAACATCTTTTGTGGTGCCTTTCAGCTGCCTACCGGGGTAGTGTAAAAACTACCAACAGAACTCGTTTCTGGCACCTTCCCCGGTGGAGTTGTGCATGGGGTGTGTTTGGAACATTTTGTCTCCAGCTGAGACCAAAATTCAGCCATTCCCCATCTCAGCCCAGAAAGCAGGTAGAACATCTTTTGTGGTGACTTTCAGCTGCCTACCGGGGTACTATAAAAACTACCAACAGAACTCGTTTCTGGCACCTTCCGCGGTGGAGTTGTGCATGGGGTGTGTTTGGAACATTTTGTCTCCAGCCGAGACCAAAATTCAGCGATTCCCCATCTCAGCCCAGAAAGCAGGTAGAACAACTTTTGTGGTGCCTTTCAGCTGTCTACCGGGGTAGTGTAAAAAGTACCAGTAGAACTCGTTTCTGGCACTTTCCCCGGTGGAGTTGTGCATGGGGTGTGTTTGGAACATTTTGTCAGCAGCTGAGGCCAAAATTCAGCGATTCCCCATCTCAGCCCAGAAAGCAGGTAGAACAAGTTTTGTGGTGCCTTTCAGCTGTCTACAGGGGTAGTGTAAAAAGTACCAGTAGAACTCGTTTTTGGCACTTTCCCCGGTGGATTTGTGCATGGGGTGTGTTTGGGACATTTTGTCAGGAGCCGAGACCAAAATTCAGCGATTCCCCATCTCAGCCCAGAAAGCAGGTAGAACAAGTTTTGTGGTGCCTTTCAGCTGCCTACCGGGGTAGTGTAAAAACTACCAACAGAACTCGTTTCTGGCACCTTCCCCGGTGGAGTTGTGCATGGGGTGTGTTTGGAACATTTTGTCTCCAGCTGAGACCAAAATTCAGCGATTCCCCATCTCAGCCCAGAAAGCAGGTAGAACATCTTTTGTGGTGCCTTTCAGCTGCCTACCGGGGTAGTGTAAAAACTACCAACAGAACTCGTTTCTGGCACTTTCCCCGGTGGAGTTGTGCATGGGGTGTGTTTGGAACATTTTGTCACCAGCCGAGACCAAAATTCAGCGATTCCCCATCTCAGCCCAGAAAGCAGGTAGAACAAGTTTTGTGGTGCCTTTCAGCTGCCTACCGGGGTAGTGTAAAAACTACCAAGAGAACTCGTTTCTGGCACCTTCCGCGGTGCAGTTGTGCATGGCGTGTGTTTGGAACATTTTGTCACCAGCCGAGACCAAAATTCAGCGTTTCCCCATCTCAGCCCAGAAAGCAGGTAGAACAAGTTTTGTGGTGCCTTTCAGCTGCCTACCGGGGTAGTGTAAAAACTACCAACAGAACTGCTTTCTGGCACCTTCCACGGTGGAGTTGTGCATGGGGTGTGTTTGTAACATTTTGTCAGGAGCCGAGACCAAAATTCAGCGATTCCCCATCTCAGCCCAGAAAGCAGGTAGAACAAGTTTTGTGGTGCCTTTCAGCTTCCTACCGGGGTAGTGTAAAAAATACCAGTAGAACTCGTTTCTGGCACCTTCCCCGGTGGAGTTGTGCATGGGGTGTGTTTGTAACATTTTGTCACCCAGCCGAGACCAAAATTCAGCCATTCCCCATCTCAGCCCAGAAAGCAGGTAGAACAAGTTTTGTGGTGCCTTTCAGCTGCCTACCGGGGTAGTGTAAAAACTACCAACAGAACTCCTTTCTGGCACCTTCCCCGGTGGAGTTGTGCATGGGGGTGTGTTTGGAACATTTTGTCTCCAGCTGAGACCAAAATTCAGCCATTCCCCATCTCAGCCCAGAAAGCAGGTAGAAAAAGTTTTATGGTGCCTTTCAGCTGTCTACAGGGGTAGTGTAAAAAGTACCAGTAGAACTCCTTTCTGGCACTTTCCCCGGTGGAGTTGTGCATGGGGTGTGTTTGGAACATTTTGTCACCAGCCGAGACCAAAATTCAGCCATTCCCCATCTCAGCCCAGAAAGCAGGTAGAACAAGTTTTGTGGTGCCTTTCAGCTGTCTACCGGGGGTAGTGTAAAAACTACTAACAGTACTCGTCTTCTGGCACCTTCCCCGGTGGAGTTGTGCATGCGGTGTGTTTGGAACATTTTGTCTCCAGCTGAGACCAAAATTCAGCCATTCCCCATCTCAGCCCAGATAGCAGGTAGAACAAGTTTTGTGGTGCCTTTCAGCTGTCTACAGGGGTAGTGTAAAAAGTACCAGTAGAACTCGTTTCTGGCACTTTCCCCGGTGGAGTTGTGCATGGGGTGTGTTTGGAACATTTTGTCACCAGCCGAGACCAAAATTCAGCCATTCCCCATCTCAGCCCAGAAAGCAGGTAGAACAAGTTTTGTGGTGCCTTTCAGCTGCCTACCGGTGTAGTGTAAAAACTACCAACAGAACTCGTTTCTGGCACCTTCCCCGGTGGAGTTGTGCATGGGGTGTGTTTGGAACATTTTGTCTCCAGCCGAGACCAAAATTCAGCCATTCCCCATCTCAGCCCAGAAAGCAGGTAGAACAAGTTTTGTGGTGCCTTTCAGCTGTCTACCGGGGTAGTGTAAAAACTACCAACAGAACTCCTTTCTGGCACTTTCCCCGGTGGAGATGTGCATGGGGTGTGTTTGGAACATTTTGTCTCCAGCTGAGACCAAAATTCAGCGATTCCCCATCTCAGCCCAGAAAGCAGGTAGAACAAGTTTTGTGGTCCCTTTCAGCTGCCTACCGGGGTAGTGTAAAAACTACCAACAGAACTCGTTTCTGGCACCTTCCCCGGTGGAGTTGTGCATGGGGTGTGTTTGGAACATTTTGTCAGGAGCCGAGACCAAAATTCAGCGATTCCCCATCTCAGCCCAGAAAGCAGGTAGAACAAGTTTTGTGGTGCCTTTCAGCTGCCTACCGGGGTAGTGTAAAAAGTACCAGTAGAACTCGTTTCTGGCACCTTCCCCGGTGGAGTTGTGCATGCGGTGTGTTTGGAACATTTTGTCTCCAGCTGAGACCAAAATTCAGCCATTCCCCATCTCAGCCCAGAAAGCAGGTAGAACAAGTTTTGTGGTGCCTTTCAGCTGTCTACAGGGGTAGTGTAAAAAGTACCAGTAGAACTCGTTTCTGGCACTTTCCCCCGGTGGAGTTGTGCATGGGGTGTGTTTGGAACATTTTGTCAGGAGCCGAGACCAAAATTCAGCCATTCCCCATCTCAGCCCAGAAAGCAGGTAGAACAAGTTTTGTGGTGCCTTTCAGCTGCCTACCGGGGTAGTGTAAAAACTACCAACAGAACTCCTTTCTGGCACCTTCCCCGGTGGAGTTGTGCATGGGGTGTGTTTGGAACATTTTGTCTCCAGCTGAGACCAAAATTCAGCCATTCCCCATCTCAGCCCAGAAAGCAGGTAGAACAAGTTTTGTGGTGCCGTTCAGCTGTCTACCGGGGTAGTGTAAAAACGACCAACAGAACTCGTTTCTGGCACTTTCCCCGGTGGAGTTGTGCATGGGGTGTGTTTGGAACATTTTGTCACCAGCCGAGACCAAAATTCAGCCATTCCCCATCTCAGCCCAGAAAGCAGGTAGAACAACTTTTGTGGTGCCTTTCAGCTGTCTACCGGGGTAGTGTAAAAACTACCAACAGAACTCGTTTCTGGCACCTTCCCCGGTGGAGTTGTGCATGGGGTGTGTTTGGAACATTTTGTCTCCAGTTGAGACCAAAATTCAGCCATTCCCCATCTCAGCCCAGAAAGCAGGTAGAACAAATTTTGTGGTGCCTTTCAGCTGTCTACAGGGGTAGTGTAAAAACGACCAACAGAACTCGTTTCTGGCACTTTCCCCGGTGGAGTTGTGCATGGGGTGTGTTTGTAACATTTTGTCACCAGCCGAGACCAAAATTCAGCCATTCCCCATCTCAGCCCAGAAAGCAGGTAGAACAAGTTTTGTGGTGCCTTTCAGCTGCCTACCGGGGTAGTGTAAAAACTACCAACAGAACTCCTTTCTGGCACCTTCCCCGGTGGAGTTGTGCATGGGGTGTGTTTGGAACATTTTGTCTCCAGCTGAGACCAAAATTCAGCCATTCCCCATCTCAGCCCAGAAAGCAGGTAGAACAAGTTTTGTGGTGACGTTCAGCTGTCTACCGGGGTAGTGTAAAAACGACCAACAGAACTCGTTTCTGGCACTTTCCCCGGTGGAGTTGTGCATGGGGTGTGTTTGGAACATTTTGTCACCAGCCGAGACCGAAATTCAGCCATTCCCCATCTCAGCCCAGAAAGCAGGTAGAACATGTTTTGTGGTGCCTTTCAGCTGCCTACCGGGGTAGTGTAAAAAGTACTAACAGAACTCGTTTCTGGCACCTTCCCCGGTGGAGTTGTGCATGGGGTGTGTTTGGAACATTTTGTCACCAGCTGAGGCCAAAATTCAGCGTCTCCACATCTCAGCCCAGAAAGCAGGTAGAACAAGTTTTGTGGTGCCTTTCAGCTGCCTACCGGGGTAGTGTAAAAAGTACAAACAGAACTCGTTTCTGGCACCTTCCCCGGTGGAGTTGTGCATGGGGTGTGTTTGGAACATTTTGTCACCAGCCGAGACCAAAATTCAGCCATTCCCCATCTCAGCCCAGAAAGCAGGTAGAACAAGTTTTGTGGTGCCTTTCAGCTGTCTACCGGGGTAGTGTAAAAACTACCAACAGAACTCCTTTCTGGCACTTTCCCCGGTGGAGATGTGCATGGGGTGTGTTTGGAACATTTTGTCTCCAGCTGAGACCAAAATTCAGCGATTCCCCATCTCAGCCCAGAAAGCAGGTAGAACAAGTTTTGTGGTGCCTTTCAGCTGCCTACCGGGGTAGTGTAAAAACTACCAACAGAACTCGTTTCTGGCACCTTCCCCGGTGGAGTTGTGCATGGGGTGTGTTTGGAACATTTTGTCAGGAGCCGAGACCAAAATTCAGCGATTCCCCATCTCAGCCCAGAAAGCAGGTAGAACAAGTTTTGTGGTGCCTTTCAGCTGTCTACCGGGGTAGTGTAAAAAGTACCAGTAGAACTCGTTTCTGGCACCTTCCCCGGTGGAGTTGTGCATGGGGTGTGTTTGGAACATTTTGTCTCCAGCTGAGACCAAAATTCAGCCATTCCCCATCTCAGCCCAGAAAGCAGGTAGAACAAGTTTTGTGGTGCCTTTCAGCTGTCTACAGGGGTAGTGTAAAAAGTACCAGTAGAACTCGTTTCTGGCACTTTCCCCGGTGGAGTTGTGCATGGGGTGTGTTTGGAACATTTTGTCACCAGCCGAGACCAAAATTCAGCCATTCCCCATCTCAGCCCAGAAAGCAGGTAGAACATGTTTTGTGGTGCCTTTCAGCTGCCTACCGGGGTAGTGTAAAAAGTACTAACAGAACTCGTTTCTGGCACCTTCCCCGGTGGAGTTGTGCATGGGGTGTGTTTGGAACATTTTGTCACCAGCTGAGGCCAAAATTCAGCGTCTCCACATCTCAGCCCAGAAAGCAGGTAGAACAAGTTTTGTGGTGCCTTTCAGCTGCCTACCGGGGTAGTGTAAAAACTACCAACAGAACTCGTTTCTGGCACCTTCCCCGGTGGAGTTGTGCATGGGGTGTGTTTGGAACATTTTGTCTCCAGCTGAGACCAAAATTCAGCCATTCCCCATCTCAGCCCAGAAAGCAGGTAGAACAAGTTTTGTGGTGACGTTCAGCTGTCTACCGGGGTAGTGTAAAAAGTACCAGTAGAACTCCTTTCTGGCACTTTCCCCGGTGGAGTTGTGCATGGGGTGTGTTTGGAACATTTTGTCACCAGCCGAGACCGAAATTCAGCCATTCCCCATCTCAGCCCAGAAAGCAGGTAGAACATGTTTTGTGGTGCCTTTCAGCTGCCTACCCGGGGTAGTGTAAAAAGTACAAACAGAACTCGTTTCTGGCACCTTCCCCGGTGGAGTTGTGCATGGGGTGTGTTTGGAACATTTTGTCACCAGCCGAGACCAAAATTCAGCCATTCCCCATCTCAGCCCAGAAAGCAGGTAGAACAAGTTTTGTGGTGCCTTTCAGCTGTCTACCGGGGTAGTGTAAAAACTACCAACAGAACTGCTTTCTGGCACCTTCCACGGTGGAGTTGTGCATGGGGTGTGTTTGGAACATTTTGTCTCCAGCTGAGACCAAAATTCAGCGATTCCCCATCTCAGCCCAGAAAGCAGGTAGAACAAGTTTTGTGGTGCCTTTCAGCTGCCTACCGGGGTAGTGTAAAAACTACCAACAGAACTCGTTTCTGGCACCTTCCACGGTGGAGTTGTGCATGGGGTGTGTTTGGAACATTTTGTCAGGAGCCGAGACCAAAATTCAGCGATTCCCCATCTCAGCCCAGAAAGCAGGTAGAACAAGTTTTGTGGTGCCTTTCAGCTGTCTACCGGGGTAGTGTAAAAAGTACCAGTAGAACTCGTTTCTGGCACCTTCCCCGGTGGAGTTGTGCATGGGGTGTGTTTGGAACATTTTGTCTCCAGCTGAGACCAAAATTCAGCCATTCCCCATCTCAGCCCAGAAAGCAGGTAGAACAAGTTTTGTGGTGCCTTTCAGCTGTCTACAGGGGTAGTGTAAAAAGTACCAGTAGAACTCGTTTCTGGCACTTTCCCCGGTGGAGTTGTGCATGGGGTGTGTTTGGAACATTTTGTCACCAGCCGAGACCAAAATTCAGCCATTCCCCATCTCAGCCCAGAAAGCAGGTAGAACAACTTTTGTGGTGCCTTTCAGCTGCCTACCGGGGTAGTGTAAAAACTACCAACAGAACTCCTTTCTGGCACCTTCCCCGGTGGAGTTGTGCATGGGGTGTGTTTGGAACATTTTGTCTCCAGCTGAGACCAAAATTCAGCCATTCCCCATCTCAGCCCAGAAAGCAGGTAGAACAAGTTTTGTGGTGCCGTTCAGCTGTCTACCGGGGTAGTGTAAAAACGACCAACAGAACTCGTTTCTGGCACTTTCCCCGGTGGAGTTGTGCATGGGGTGTGTTTGGAACATTTTGTCACCAGCCGAGACCAAAATTCAGCCATTCCCCATCTCAGCCCAGAAAGCAGGTAGAACAAGTTTTGTGGTGCCTTTCATCTGTCTACCGGGGTAGTGTAAAAACTACCAACAGAACTCGTTTCTGGCACCTTCCCCGGTGGAGTTGTGCATGGGGTGTGTTTGGAACATTTTGTCTCCAGCTGAGACCAAAAATTCAGCCATTCCCCATCTCAGCCCAGAAAGCAGGTAGAACAAATTTTGTGGTGCCTTTCAGCTGTCTACAGGGGTAGTGTAAAAACGACCAACAGAACTCGTTTCTGGCACTTTCCCCGGTGGAGTTGTGCATGGGGTGTGTTTGTAACATTTTGTCACCAGCCGAGACCAAAATTCAGCCATTCCCCATCTCAGCCCAGAAAGCAGGTAGAACAAGTTTTGTGGTGCCTTTCAGCTGCCTACCGGGTAGTGTAAAAACTACCAACAGAACTCCTTTCTGGCACCTTCCCCGGTGGAGTTGTGCATGGGGTGTGTTTGGATACATTTTGTCTCCAGCTGAGACCAAAATTCAGCCATTCCCCATCTCAGCCCAGAAAGCAGGTAGAACAAGTTTTGTGGTGACGTTCAGCTGTCTACCGGGGTAGTGTAAAAAGTACCAGTAGAACTCCTTTCTGGCACTTTCCCCGGTGGAGTTGTGCATGGGGTGTGTTTGGAACATTTTGTCACCAGCCGAGACCGAAATTCAGGCCATTCCCCATCTCAGCCCAGAAAGCAGGTAGAACATGTTTTGTGGTGCCTTTCAGCTGCCTACCGGGGTAGTGTAAAAAGTACTAACAGAACTCGTTTCTGGCACCTTCCCCGGTGGAGTTGTGCATGGGGTGTGTTTGGAACATTTTGTCACCAGCTGAGGCCAAAATTCAGCGTCTCCACATCTCAGCCCAGAAAGCAGGTAGAACAAGTTTTGTGGTGCCTTTCAGCTGCCTACCGGGGTAGTGTAAAAACTACCAACAGAACTCGTTTCTGGCACCTTCCCCGGTGGAGTTGTGCATGGGGTGTGTTTGGAACATTTTGTCTCTAGCTGAGACCAAAATTCAGCCATTCCCCATCTCAGCCCAGAAAGCAGGTAGAACAAGTTTTGTGGTGACGTTCAGCTGTCTACCGGGGTAGTGTAAAAAGTACCAGTAGAACTCCTTTCTGGCACTTTCCCCGGTGGAGTTGTGCATGGGGTGTGTTTGGAACATTTTGTCACCAGCCGAGACCGAAATTCAGCCATTCCCCATCTCAGCCCAGAAAGCAGGTAGAACATGTTTTGTGGTGCCTTTCAGCTGCCTACCGGGGTAGTGTAAAAAGTACCAACAGAACTCGTTTCTGGCACCTTCCCCGGTGGAGTTGTGCATGGGGTGTGTTTGGAACATTTTGTCACCAGCCGAGACCAAAATTCAGCCATTCCCCATCTCAGCCCAGAAAGCAGGTAGAACAAGTTTTGTGGTGCCTTTCAGCTGTCTACCGGGGTAGTGTAAAAACTACCAACAGAACTCCTTTCTGGCACTTTTCCCCGGTGGAGATGTGCATGGGGTGTGTTTGGAACATTTTGTCTCCAGCTGAGACCAAAATTCAGCGATTCCCCATCTCAGCCCAGAAAGCAGGTAGAACAAGTTTTGTGGTGCCTTTCAGCTGCCTACCGGGGTAGTGTAAAAACTACCAACAGAACTCGTTTCTGGCACCTTCCCCGGTGGAGTTGTGCATGGGGTGTGTTTGGAACATTTTGTCAGGAGCCGAGACCAAAATTCAGCGATTCCCCATCTCAGCCCAGAAAGCAGGTAGAACAAGTTTTGTGGTGCCTTTCAGCTGTCTACCGGGGTAGTGTAAAAAGTACCAGTAGAACTCGTTTCTGGCACCTTCCCCGGTGGAGTTGTGCATGGGGTGTGTTTGGAACATTTTGTCTCCAGCTGAGACCAAAATTCAGCCATTCCCCATCTCAGCCCAGAAAGCAGGTAGAACAAGTTTTGTGGTGCCTTTCAGCTGTCTACAGGGGTAGTGTAAAAAGTACCAACAGAACTCGTTTCTGGCACTTTCCCCGGTGGAGTTGTGCATGGGGTGTGTTTGGAACATTTTGTCACCAGCCGAGACCAAAATTCAGCGATTCCCCATCTCAGCCCAGAAAGCAGGTAGAACAAGTTTTGTGGTGCCTTTCAGCTGTCTACTGGGGTAGTGTAAAAACTACCAACAGAACTCCTTTCTGGCACCTTCCCCGGTGGAGTTGTGCATGGGGTGTGTTTGGAACATTTTGTCTCCAGCTGAGACCAAAATTCAGCCATTCCCCATCTCAGCCCAGAAAGCAGGTAGAACAAGTTTTGTGGTGCCTTTCAGCTGTCTACCGGGGTAGTGTAAAAACGACCAACAGAACTCGTTTCTGGCACTTTCCCCGGTGGAGTTGTGCATGGGGTGTGTTTGGAACATTTTGTCACCAGCCGAGACCAAAATTCAGCCATTCCCCATCTCAGCCCAGAAAGCAGGTAGAACAAGTTTTGTGGTGCCTTTCAGCTGCCTACCGGGGTAGTGTAAAAACTACCAACAGAACTCGTTTCTGGCACCTTCCCCGGTGGAGTTGTGCATGGGGTGTGTTTGGAACATTTTGTCTCCAGCTGAGACCAAAATTCAGCCATTCCCCATCTCAGCCCAGAAAGCAGGTAGAACAAATTTTGTGGTGCCTTTCAGCTGTCTACAGGGGTAGTGTAAAAACGACCAACAGAACTCGTTTCTGGCACTTTCCCCGGTGGAGTTGTGCATGGGGTGTGTTTGTAACATTTTGTCACCAGCCGAGACCAAAATTCAGCCATTCCCCATCTCAGCCCAGAAAGCAGGTAGAACAAGTTTTGTGGTGCCTTTCAGCTGCCTACCGGGGTAGTGTAAAAACTACCAACAGAACTCCTTTCTGGCACCTTCCCCGGTGGAGTTGTGCATGGGGTGTGTTTGGAACATTTTGTCTCCAGCTGAGACCAAAATTCAGCCATTCCCCATCTCAGCCCAGAAAGCAGGTAGAACAAGTTTTGTGGTGCCTTTCAGCTGTCTACCGGGGTAGTGTAAAAAGTACCAGTAGAACTCCTTTCTGGCACTTTCCCCGGTGGAGTTGTGCATGGGGTGTGTTTGGAACATTTTGTCACCAGCCGAGACCGAAATTCAGCCATTCCCCATCTCAGCCCAGAAAGCAGGTAGAACATGTTTTGTGGTGCCTTTCAGCTGCCTACCGGGGTAGTGTAAAAAGTACTAACAGAACTCGTTTCTGGCACCTTCCCCGGTGGAGTTGTGCATGGGGTGTGTTTGGAACATTTTGTCACCAGCTGAGGCCAAAATTCAGCGTCTCCACATCTCAGCCCAGAAAGCAGGTAGAACAAGTTTTGTGGTGCCTTTCAGCTGCCTACCGGGGTAGTGTAAAAACTACCAACAGAACTCCTTTCTGGCACCTTCCCCGGTGGAGTTGTGCATGGGGTGTGTTTGGAACATTTTGTCTCCAGCTGAGACCAAAATTCAGCCATTCCCCATCTCAGCCCAGAAAGCAGGTAGAACAAGTTTTGTGGTGACGTTCAGCTGTCTACCGGGGTAGTGTAAAAAGTACCAGTAGAACTCCTTTCTGGCACTTTCCCCGGTGGAGTTGTGCATGGGGTGTGTTTGGAACATTTTGTCACCAGCCGAGACCGAAATTCAGCCATTCCCCATCTCAGCCCAGAAAGCAGGTAGAACATGTTTTGTGGTGCCTTTCAGCTGCCTACCGGGGTAGTGTAAAAAGTACAAACAGAACTCGTTTCTGGCACCTTCCCCGGTGGAGTTGTGCATGGGGTGTGTTTGGAACATTTTGTCACCAGCCGAGACCAAAATTCAGCCATTCCCCATCTCAGCCCAGAAAGCAGGTAGAACAAGTTTTGTGGTGCCTTTCAGCTGTCTACCGGGGTAGTGTAAAAACTACCAACAGAACTCCTTTCTGGCACTTTCCCCGGTGGAGATGTGCATGGGGTGTGTTTGGAACATTTTGTCTCCAGCTGAGACCAAAATTCAGCGATTCCCCATCTCAGCCCAGAAAGCAGGTAGAACAAGTTTTGTGGTGCCTTTCAGCTGCCTACCGGGGTAGTGTAAAAACTACCAACAGAACTCGTTTCTGGCACCTTCCCCGGTGGAGTTGTGCATGGGGTGTGTTTGGAACATTTTGTCAGGAGCCGAGACCAAAATTCAGCCATTCCCCATCTCAGCCCAGAAAGCAGGTAGAACAAGTTTTGTGGTGCCTTTCAGCTGTCTACCGGGGTAGTGTAAAAAGTACCAGTAGAACTCGTTTCTGGCACCTTCCCCGGTGGAGTTGTGCATGGGGTGTGTTTGGAACATTTTGTCTCCAGCTGAGACCAAAATTCAGCGATTCCCCATCTCAGCCCAGAAAGCAGGTAGAACAAGTTTTGTGGTGCCTTTCAGCTGTCTACAGGGGTAGTGTAAAAAGTACCAGTTGAACTCGTTTCTGGCACTTTCCCCCGGTGGAGTTGTGCATGGGGTGTGTTTGGAACATTTTGTCACCAGCCGAGACCAAAATTCAGCGATTCCCCATCTCAGCCCAGAAAGCAGGTAGAACAAGTTTTGTGGTGCCTTTCAGCTTCCTACCGGGGTAGTGTAAAAAATACCAGTAGAACTCGTTTCTGGCACCTTCCCCGGTGGAGTTGTGCATGGGGTGTGTTTGGAACATTTTGTCTCCAGCTGAGACCAAAATTCAGCGTTTCCCCATCTCAGCCCAGAAAGCAGGTAGAACAAGTTTTGTGGTGCCTTTCAGCTGTCTACAGGGGTAGTGTAAAAAGTACCAGTAGAACTCGTTTCTGGCACTTTCCCCGGTGGAGTTGTGCATGGGGTGTGTTTGGAACATTTTGTCAGGAGCCGAGACCAAAATTCAGCGATTCTCCATCTCTAGCCCAGAAAGCAGGTAGAACAAGTTTTGTGGTGCCTTTCAGCTGCCTACCGGGGTAGTGTAAAAACTACCAACAGAACTCCTTTCTGGCACCTTCCCCGGTGGAGTTGTGCATGGGGTGTGTTTGGAACATTTTGTCTCCAGCCGAGACCAAAATTCAGCCATTCCCCATCTCAGCCCATAAAGCAGGTAGAACAAGTTTTGTGGTGCCTTTCAGCTGTCTACCGGGGTAGTGTAAAAACGACCAACAGAACTCGTTTCTGGCACTTTCCCCGGTGGAGTTGTGCATGGGGTGTGTTTGGAACATTTTGTCACCAGCCGAGACCAAAATTCAGCCATTCCCCATCTCAGCCCAGAAAGCAGGTAGAACAAGTTTTGTGGTGCCTTTCAGCTGTCTACCGGGGTAGTGTAAAAACTACCAACAGAACTCGTTTCTGGCACCTTCCCCGGTGGAGTTGTGCATGGGGTGTGTTTGGAACATTTTGTCTCCAGCTGAGACCAAAATTCATTGTTTCCCCCATCTCAGCCCAGAAAGCAGGTAGAAAAAGTTTTGTGGTGCCTTTCAGCTGTCTACTGGGGTAGTGTAAAAAGTACCAGTAGAACTCGTTTCTGGCACTTTCCCCGGTGGAGTTGTGCATGGGGTGTGTTTGGAACATTTTGTCACCAGCCGAGACCAAAATTCAGCCATTCCCCATCTCAGCCCAGAAAGCAGGTAGAACAAGTTTTGTGGTGCCTTTCAGCTGTCTACCGGGGTAGTGTAAAAACTACCAACAGAACTCGTTTCTGGCACCTTCCCCGGTGGAGTTGTGCATGGGGTGTGTTTGGAACATTTTGTCACCAGCCGAGACCAAAATTCAGCCATTCCCCATCTCAGCCCAGAAAGCAGGTAGAACAAATTTTGTGGTGCCTTTCAGCTGTCTACAGGGGTAGTGTAAAAACGACCAACAGAACTCCTTTCTGGCACCTTCCCCGGTGGAGTTGTGCATGGGGTGTGTTTGTAACATTTTGTCACCAGCTGAGACCAAAATTCAGCCATTCCCCATCTCAGCCCAGAAAGCAGGTAGAACAAGTTTTGTGGTGCCTTTCAGCTGCCTACCGGGGTAGTGTAAAAACTACCAACAGAACTCCTTTCTGGCACCTTCCCCGGTGGAGTTGTGCATGGGGTGTGTTTGGAACATTTTGTCTCCAGCTGAGACCAAAATTCAGCCATTCCCCATCTCAGCCCAGAAAGCAGGTAGAACAAGTTTTGTGGTGACGTTCAGCTGTCTACCGGGGTAGTGTAAAAAGTACCAGTAGAACTCCTTTCTGGCACTTTCCCCGGTGGAGTTGTGCATGGGGTGTGTTTGGAACATTTTGTCACCAGCCGAGACCGAAATTCAGCCATTCCCCATCTCAGCCCAGAAAGCAGGTAGAACATGTTTTGTGGTGCCTTTCAGCTGCCTACCGGGGTAGTGTAAAAAGTACTAAAAGAACTCGTTTCTGGCACCTTCCCCGGTGGAGTTGTGCATGGGGTGTGTTTGGAACATTTTGTCACCAGCTGAGGCCAAAATTCAGCGTCTCCACATCTCAGCCCAGAAAGCAGGTAGAACAAGTTTTGTGGTGCCTTTCAGCTGCCTACCGGGGTAGTGTAAAAACTACCAACAGAACTCCTTTCTGGCACCTTCCCCGGTGGAGTTGTGCATGGGGTGTGTTTGGAACATTTTGTCTCCAGCTGAGACCAAAATTCAGCCATTCCCCATCTCAGCCCAGAAAGCAGGTAGAACAAGTTTGGTGGTGACGTTCAGCTGTCTACCGGGGTAGTGTAAAAAGTACCAGTAGAACTCCTTTCTGGCACTTTCCCCGGTGGAGTTGTGCATGGGGTGTGTTTGGAACATTTTGTCACCAGCCGAGACCGAAATTCAGCCATTCCCCATCTCAGCCCAGAAAGCAGGTAGAACATGTTTTGTGGTGCCTTTCAGCTGCCTACCGGGGTAGTGTAAAAAGTACAAAGAGAACTCGTTTCTGGCACCTTCCCCGGTGGAGTTGTGCATGGGGTGTGTTTGGAACATTTTGTCACCAGCCGAGACCAAAATTCAGCCATTCCCCATCTCAGCCCAGAAAGCAGGTAGAACAAGTTTTGTGGTGCCTTTCAGCTGTCTACCGGGGTAGTGTAAAAACTACCAAGAGAACTCGTTTCTGGCAGTTTCCCCGGTGGAGATGTGCATGGGGTGTGTTTGGAACATTTTGTCTCCAGCTGAGACCAAAATTCAGCGATTCCCCATCTCAGCCCAGAAAGCAGGTAGAACAAGTTTTGTGGTGCCTTTCAGCTGCCTACCGGGGTAGTGTAAAAAGTACCAGTAGAACTCGTTTCTGGCACCTTCCCCGGTGGAGTTGTGCATGGGGTGTGTTTGGAACATTTTGTCTCCAGCTGAGACCAAAATTCAGCCATTCCCCATCTCAGCCCAGAAAGCAGGTAGAACAAGTTTTGTGGTGCCTTTCAGCTGTCTACAGGGGTAGTGTAAAAAGTACCAGTTGAACTCGTTTCTGGCACTTTCCCCGGTGGAGTTGTGCATGGGGTGTGTTTGGAACATTTTGTCACCAGCCGAGACCAAAATTCAGCGATTCCCCATCTCAGCCCAGAAAGCAGGTAGAACAAGTTTTGTGGTGCCTTTCAGCTGTCTACTGGGGTAGTGTAAAAACTACTAACAGAACTCGTTTCTGGCACGTTCCCCGGTGGAGTTGTGCATGGGGTGTGTTTGGAACATTTTGTCTCCAGCTGAGACCAAAATTCAGCGTTTCCCCATCTCAGCCCAGAAAGCAGGTAGAACAAGTTTTGTGGTGCCTTTCAGCTGTCTACAGGGGTAGTGTAAAAAGTACCAGTAGAACTCGTTTCTGGCACTTTCCCCGGTGGAGTTGTGCATGGGGTGTGTTTGGAACATTTTGTCAGGAGCCGAGACCAAAATTCAGCGATTCTCCATCTCTAGCCCAGAAAGCAGGTAGAACAAGTTTTGTGGTGCCTTTCAGCTGTCTACCGGGGTAGTGTAAAAACTACCAACAGAACTCGTTTCTGGCACTTTCCCCGGTGGAGATGTGCATGGGGTGTGTTTGTAACATTTTGTCAGGAGCCGAGACCAAAATTCAGCGATTCCCCATCTCAGCCCAGAAAGCAGGTAGAACAAGTTTTGTGGTGCCTTTCAGCTGCCTACCGGGGTGGTGTAAAAACTACCAAGAGAACTCGTTTCTGGCACCTTCCCCGGTGGAGTTGTGCATGGGGTGTGTTTGTAACATTTTGTCACCAGCCGAGACCAAAATTCAGCGATTCCCCATCTCAGCCCAGAAAGCAGGTAGAACAAGTTTTGTGGTGCCTTTCAGCTGTCTACTGGGGTAGTGTAAAAAGTACCAGTAGAACTCGTTTCTGGCACTTTCCCCGGTGGAGTTGTGCATGGGGTGTGTTTGGAACATTTTGTCACCAGCCGAGACCAAAATTCAGCGATTCCCCATCTCAGCCCAGAAAGCAGGTAGAACAAGTTTTGTGGTGCCTTTCAGCTGCCTACCGGGGTAGTGTAAAAACTACCAAGAGAACTCGTTTCTGGCACCTTCCGCGGTGCAGTTGTGCATGGCGTGTGTTTGGAACATTTTGTCAGGAGCCGAGACCAAAATTCAGCCATTCCCCATCTCAGCCCAGAAAGCAGGTAGAACAAGTTTTGTGGTGCCTTTCAGCTGCCTACCGGGGTAGTGTAAAAACTACCAACAGAACTCGTTTCTGGCACCTTCCCCGGTGGAGTTGTGCATGGGGTGTGTTTGGAACATTTTGTCTCCAGCTGAGACCAAAATTCATTGTTTCCCCATCTCAGCCCAGAAAGCAGGTAGAACATCTTTTGTGGTGACTTTCAGCTGCCTACCGGGGTACTATAAAAACTACCAACAGAACTCGTTTCTGGCACCTTCCGCGGTGGAGTTGTGCATGGGGTGTGTTTGGAACATTTTGTCTCCAGCTGAGACCAAAATTCAGCGATTCCCCATCTCAGCCCAGAAAGCAGGTAGAACAAGTTTTGTGGTGCCTTTCAGCTGTCTACCGGGGTAGTGTAAAAAGTACCAGTAGAACTCGTTTCTGGCACTTTCCCCGGTGGAGTTGTGCATGGGGTGTGTTTGGAACATTTTGTCACCAGCCGAGACCAAAATTCAGCCATTCCCCATCTCAGCCCAGAAAGCAGGTAGAACAAGTTTTGTGGTGACGTTCAGCTGTCTACCGGGGTAGTGTAAAAAGTACCAGTAGAACTCCTTTCTGGCACTTTCCCCGGTGGAGTTGTGCATGGGGTGTGTTTGGAACATTTTGTCACCAGCCGAGACCGAAATTCAGCCATTCCCCATCTCAGCCCAGAAAGCAGGTAGAACAAGTTTTGTGGTGCCTTTCAGCTGTCTACCGGGGTAGTGTAAAAACTACCAACAGAACTCGTTTCTGGCACTTTCCCCGGTGGAGTTGTGCATGGGGTGTGTTTGGAACATTTTGTCACCAGCCGAGACCAAAATTCAGCGATTCCCCATCTCAGCCCAGAAAGCAGGTAGAACAAGTTTTGTGGTGCCTTTCAGCTGTCTACCGGGGTAGTGTAAAAACTACCAAGAGAACTCGTTTCTGGCACCTTCCCCGGTGGAGTTGTGCATGGGGTGTGTTTGGAACATTTTGTCACCAGCTGAGGCCAAAATTCAGCGTCTCCCCATCTCAGCCCAGAAAGCAGGTAGAACAAGTTTTGTGGTGCCTTTCAGCTGTCTACCGGGGTAGTGTAAAAACTACTAACAGAACTCGTTTCTGGCGCCTTCCCCGGTGGAGTTGTGCATGGGGTGTGTTTGGAACATTTTGTCAGGAGCCGAGACCGAAATTCAGCCATTCCCCATCTCAGCCCAGAAAGCAGGTAGAACAAGTTTTGTGGTGCCTTTCAGCTGTCTACCGGGGTAGTGTAAAAACTACCAAGAGAACTCGTTTCTGGCACCTTCCCCGGTGGAGTTGTGCATGGGGTGTGTTTGGAACATTTTGTCTCCAGCTGAGGCCAAAATTCAGCGATTCCCCATCTCAGCCCAGAAAGCAGGTAGAACAAGTTTTGTGGTGCTTTTCAGCTGCCTACCGGGGTAGTGTAAAAACTACCAACAGAACTCGTTTCTGGCACCTTCCCCGGTGGAGTTGTGCATGGGGTGTGTTTGGAACATTTTGTCTCCAGCTGAGACCAAAATTCAGCCATTCCCCATCTCAGCCCAGAAAGCAGGTAGAACAAGTTTTGTGGTGCCTTTCAGCTGTCTACAGGGGTAGTGTAAAAAGTACCAGTAGAACTCGTTTCTGGCACTTTCCCCGGTGGAGTTGTGCATGGGGTGTGTTTGGAACATTTTGTCACCAGCCGAGACCAAAATTCAGCGATTCCCCATCTCAGCCCAGAAAGCAGGTAGAACAAGTTTTGTGGTGCCTTTCAGCTGTCTACCGGGGTAGTGTAAAAATTACTAACAGAACTCGTTTCTGGCACGTTCCCCGGTGGAGTTGTGCATGGGGTGTGTTTGGAACATTTTGTCTCCAGCTGAGACCAAAATTCAGCGTTTCCCCATCTCAGCCCAGAAAGCAGGTAGAACAAGTTTTGTGGTGCCTTTCAGCTGTCTACAGGGGTAGTGTAAAAAGTACCAGTAGAACTCGTTTCTGGCACTTTCCCCGGTGGAGTTGTGCATGGGGTGTGTTTGGAACATTTTGTCAGGAGCCGAGACCAAAATTCAGCGATTCTCCATCTCTAGCCCAGAAAGCAGGTAGAACAAGTTTTGTGGTGCCTTTCAGCTGTCTACCGGGGTAGTGTAAAAACTACCAACAGAACTCGTTTCTGGCACTTTCCCCGGTGGAGATGTGCATGGGGTGTGTTTGTAACATTTTGTCAGGAGCCGAGACCAAAATTCAGCGATTCCCCATCTCAGCCCAGAAAGCAGGTAGAACAAGTTTTGTGGTGCCTTTCAGCTGCCTACCGGGGTGGTGTAAAAACTACCAAGATAACTCGTTTCTGGCACCTTCCCCGGTGGAGTTGTGCATGGGGTGTGTTTGTAACATTTTGTCACCAGCCGAGACCAAAATTCAGCGATTCCCCATCTCAGCCCAGAAAGCAGGTAGAACAAGTTTTGTGGTGCCTTTCAGCTGTCTACTGGGGTAGTGTAAAAAGTACCAGTAGAACTCGTTTCTGGCACTTTCCCCGGTGGAGTTGTGCATGGGGTGTGTTTGGAACATTTTGTCAGGAGCCGAGACCAAAATTCAGCGATTCCCCATCTCAGCCCAGAAAGCAGGTAGAACAAGTTTTGTGGTGCCTTTCAGCTGCCTACCGGGGTAGTGTAAAAACTACCAACAGAACTCCTTTCTGGCACTTTCCCTGGTGGAGATGTGCATGGGGTGTGTTTGGAACATTTTGTCAGGAGCCGAGACCAAAATTCAGCCATTCCCCATCTCAGCCCAGAAAGCAGGTAGAACAAGTTTTGTGGTGCCTTTCAGCTGCCTACCGGGGTAGTGTAAAAACTACCAACAGAACTCCTTTCTGGCACCTTCCCCGGTGGAGTTGTGCATGGGGTGTGTTTGTAACATTTTGTCTCCAGCTGAGACCAAAATTCAGCCATTCCCCATCTCAGCCCAGAAAGCAGGTAGAACAAGTTTTGTGGTGCCTTTCAGCTGTCTACTGGGGTAGTGTAAAAACAACCAACAGAACTCGTTTCTGGCACTTTCCCCGGTGGAGTTGTGCATGGGGTGTGTTTGGAACATTTTGTCACCAGCCGAGACCAAAATTCAGCCATTCCCCATCTCAGCCCAGAAAGCAGGTAGAACAAGTTTTGTGGTGCCTTTCAGCTGTCTACCGGGGTAGTGTAAAAACTACTAACAGAACTCGTTTCTGGCACCTTCCCCGGTGGAGTTGTGCATGCGGTGTGTTTGGAACATTTTGTCACCAGCCGAGACCAAAATTCAGCGATTCCCCATCTCAGCCCAGAAAGCAGGTAGAACAAGTTTTGTGGTGCCTTTCAGCTGCCTACCGGGGTAGTGTAAAAACTACCAAGAGAACTCATTTCTGGCACCTTCCGCGGTGGAGTTGTGCATGGGGTGTGTTTGGAACATTTTGTCAGGAGCCGAGACCAAAATTCAGCCATTCCCCATCTCAGCCCAGAAAGCAGGTAGAACAACTTTTGTGGTGCCTTGCAGCTGTCTACTGGGGTAGTGTAAAAAGTACCAGTAGAACTCGTTTCTGGCACTTTCCCCGGTGGAGTTGTGCATGGGGTGTGTTTGGAACATTTTGTCAGGAGCCGAGACCAAAATTCAGCGATTCCCCATCTCAGCCCAGAAAGCAGGTAGAACAACTTTTGTGGTGCCTTTCAGCTGTCTACTGGGGTAGTGTAAAAAGTACCAGTAGAAATCGTTTCTGGCACTTTCCCCGGTGGAGTTGTGCATGGGGTGTGTTTGGAACATTTTGTCAGGAGCCGAGACCAAAATTCAGCGATTCCCCATCTCAGCCCAGAAAGCAGGTAGAACAACTTTTGTGGTGCCTTTCAGCTGTCTACAGGGGTAGTGTTAAAACTACTAAGAGAACTACTTTCTAGCACCTTCCCCGGTGGAGTTGTGCATGGGGTGTGTTTGGAACATTTTGTCTCCAGCTGAGACCAAAATTCAGCCATTCCCCATCTCAGTCCAGAAAGCAGGTAGAACATCTTTTGTTGTGACTTTCAGCTGCCTACCGGGGTAGTGTAAAAACTACCAACAGAACTCGTTTCTGGCACCTTTCCTGGTGGAGTTGTGCATGGGGTGTGTTTGGAACATTTTGTCAGGAGCCGAGACCAAAATTCAGCCATTCCCCATCTCAGCCCAGAAAGCAGGTAGAACAAGTTTTGTGGTGCCTTTCAGCTGTCTACCGGGGTAGTGTAAAAACTACTAACAGAACTCGTTTCTGGCACCTTCCCCGGTGGGTTTGTGCATGGGGTGTGTTTGGAACATTTTGTCTCCAGCTGAGACCAAAATTCAGCGATTCCCCATCTCAGCCCAGAAAGCAGGTAGAACAAGTTTTGTGGTGCCTTGCAGCTGTCTACAGGGGTAGTGTAAAAAGTACCAGTAGAACTCCTTTCTGGCACTTTCCCCGGTGGAGTTGTGCATGGGGTGTGTTTGGAACATTTTGTCACCAGCCGAGACCAAAATTCAGCGATTCCCCATCTCAGCCCAGAAAGCAGGTAGAACAACTTTTGTGGTGCCTTTCAGCTGTCTACCGGGGTAGTGTAAAAACTACCAACAGAACTCCTTTCTGGCACTTTCCCCGGTGGAGATGTGCATGGGGTGTGTTTGGAACATTTTGTCACCAGCCGAGACCAAAATTCAGCGATTCCCCATCTCAGCCCAGAAAGCAGGTAGAACAAGTTTTGTGGTGCCTTTCAGCTGTCTACCGGGGTAGTGTAAAAACTACTAACAGAACTCGTTTCTGGCACCTTCCCCGGTGGAGTTGTGCATGGGGTGTGTTTGGAACGTTTTGTCTCCAGCTGAGACCAAAATTCAGCGATTCCCCATCTCAGCCCAGAAAGCAGGTAGAACAAGTTTTGTGGTGCCTTTCAGCTGTCTACTGGGGTAGTGTAAAAAGTACCAGTAGAACTCGTTTCTGGCACTTTCCCCGGTGGAGTTGTGCATGGGGTGTGTTTGGAACATTTTGTCAGGAGCCGAGACCAAAATTCAGCGATTCCCCATCTCAGCCCAGAAAGCAGGTAGAACAAGTTTTGTGGTGCCTTTCAGCTGCCTACCGGGGTAGTGTAAAAACTACCAAGACAACTCGTTTCTAGCACTTTCCCCGGTGGAGTTGTGCATGGGGTGTGTTTGGAACATTTTGTCACCAGCCGAGACCAAAATTCAGCGATTCCCCATCTCAGCCCAGAAAGCAGGTAGAACAAGTTTTGTGGTGCCTTTCAGCTGCCTACCGGGGTAGTGTAAAAACTACCAACAGAACTCGTTTCTGGCACCTTCCGCAGTGGAGTTGTGCATGGGGTGTGTTTGGAACATTTTGTCAGGAGCCGAGACCAAAATTCAGTGATTCCCCATCTCAGCCCAGAAAGCAGGTAGAACAAGTTTTGTGGTGCCTTTCAGCTGCCTACCGGGGTAGTGTAAAAACTACCAAGAGAACTCGTTTCTGGCACCTTCCGCAGTGGAGTTGTGCATGGAGTGTGTTTGGAACATTTTGTCACCAGCCGAGACCAAAATTCAGCGATTCCCCATCTCAGCCCAGAAAGCAGGTAGAACAAGTTTTGTGGTGCCTTTCAGCTGTCTACTGGGGTAGTGTAAAAAGTACCAGTAGAACTCATTTCTGGCACTTTCCCCGGTGGAGTTGTGCATGGGGTGTGTTTGGAACATTTTGTCAGGAGCCGAGACCAAAATTCAGCCATTCCCCATCTCAGCCCAGAAAGCAGGTAGAACAAGTTTTGTGGTGCCTTGCAGCTGTCTACAGGGGTAGTGTAAAAAGTACCAGTAGAACTCCTTTCTGGCACTTTCCCCGGTGGAGTTGTGCATGGGGTGTGTTTGGAACATTTTGTCACCAGCCGAGACCAAAATTCAGCGATTCCCCATCTCAGCCCAGAAAGCAGGTAGAACAACTTTTGTGGTGCCTTTCAGCTGTCTACCGGGGTAGTGTAAAAACTACCAACAGAACTCCTTTCTGGCACTTTCCCCGGTGGAGATGTGCATGGGGTGTGTTTGGAACATTTTGTCACCAGCCGAGACCAAAATTCAGCGATTCCCCATCTCAGCCCAGAAAGCAGGTAGAACAAGTTTTGTGGTGCCTTTCAGCTGTCTACCGGGGTAGTGTAAAAACTACTAACAGAACTCGTTTCTGGCACCTTCCCCGGTGGAGTTGTGCATGGGGTGTGTTTGGAACGTTTTGTCTCCAGCTGAGACCAAAATTCAGCGATTCCCCATCTCAGCCCAGAAAGCAGGTAGAACAAGTTTTGTGGTGCCTTTCAGCTGTCTACTGGGGTAGTGTAAAAAGTACCAGTAGAACTCGTTTCTGGCACTTTCCCCGGTGGAGTTGTGCATGGGGTGTGTTTGGAACATTTTGTCAGGAGCCGAGACCAAAATTCAGCGATTCCCCATCTCAGCCCAGAAAGCAGGTAGAACAAGTTTTGTGGTGCCTTTCAGCTGCCTACCGGGGTAGTGTAAAAACTACCAAGACAACTCGTTTCTAGCACTTTCCCCGGTGGAGTTGTGCATGGGGTGTGTTTGGAACATTTTGTCACCAGCCGAGACCAAAATTCAGCGATTCCCCATCTCAGCCCAGAAAGCAGGTAGAACAAGTTTTGTGGTGCCTTTCAGCTGCCTACCGGGGTAGTGTAAAAACTACCAACAGAACTCGTTTCTGGCACCTTCCGCAGTGGAGTTGTGCATGGGGTGTGTTTGGAACATTTTGTCAGGAGCCGAGACCAAAATTCAGTGATTCCCCATCTCAGCCCAGAAAGCAGGTAGAACAAGTTTTGTGGTGCCTTTCAGCTGCCTACCGGGGTAGTGTAAAAACTACCAAGAGAACTCGTTTCTGGCACCTTCCGCAGTGGAGTTGTGCATGGAGTGTGTTTGGAACATTTTGTCACCAGCCGAGACCAAAATTCAGCGATTCCCCATCTCAGCCCAGAAAGCAGGTAGAACAAGTTTTGTGGTGCCTTTCAGCTGTCTACTGGGGTAGTGTAAAAAGTACCAGTAGAACTCATTTCTGGCACTTTCCCCGGTGGAGTTGTGCATGGGGTGTGTTTGGAACATTTTGTCAGGAGCCGAGACCAAAATTCAGCCATTCCCCATCTCAGCCCAGAAAGCAGGTAGAACAAGTTTTGTGGTGCCTTTCAGCTGACTACTGGGGTAGTGTAAAAAGTACCAGTAGAACTCATTTCTGGCACTTTCCCCGGTGGAGTTGTGCATGGGGTGTGTTTGGAACATTTTGTCACCAGCCGAGACCAAAATTCAGCCATTCCCCATCTCAGCCCAGAAAGCAGGTAGAACAAGTTTTGTGGTGCCTTTCAGCTGTCTACTGGGGTAGTGTAAAAAGTACCAGTAGAACTCGTTTCTGGCACTTTCCCCGGTGGAGCTGTGCATTGGGTGTGTTTGGAACATTTTGTCACCAGCCGAGACCAAAATTCAGCGATTCTCCATCTCAGCCCAGAAAGCAGGTAGAACAAGTTTTGTGGTGCCTTTCAGCTGCCTACCGGGGTAGTGTAAAAACTACCAAGAGAACTCGTTTCTGGCACCTTCCCCGGTAAAGTTGTGCATGGGGTGTGTTTGGAACATTTTGTCTCCAGCTGAGACCAAAATTCAGCCATTCCCCATCTCAGCCCATTAAGCAGGTAGAACATCTCTTTTGGTGACTTTCAGCTGTCTACCGGGGTAGTGTAAAAACTACTAACAGAACTCCTTTCTGGCACCTTCCCCGGTGGAGTTGTGCATGGGGTGTGTTTTGAACATTTTGTCAGGAGCCGAGACCAAAATTCAGCGATTCTCCATCTCAGCCCAGAAAGCAGGTAGAACAAGTTTTGTGGTGCCTTTCAGCTGCCTACCGGGGTAGTGTAAAAACTACCAAGAGAACTCGTTTCTGGCACCTTCCGCAGTGGAGTTGTGCATGGGGTGTGTTTGGAACATTTTGTCAGGAGCCGAGACCAAAATTCAGAGATTCCCCATCTCAGCCCAGAAAGCAGGTAGAACATCTTTTGTGGTGCCTTTCAGCTGCCTACCGGGGTAGTGTAAAAAGTACAAAGAGAACTCGTTTCTGGCACCTTCCGCGGTGGAGTTGTGCATGGGGTGTGTTTGGAACATTTTGTCACCAGCCGAGACCAAAATTCAGCGATTCCCCATCTCAGCCCAGAAAGCAGGTAGAACAAGTTTTGTGGTGCCTTTCAGCTGTCTACCGGGGTAGTGTAAAAAGTACCAGTAGAACTCGTTAATGGCACTTTCCCCGGTGGAGTTGTGCATGGGGTGTGTTTGTAACAATTTGTCACCAGCCGAGACCAAAATTCAGCCATTCCCCATCTCAGCCCAGAAAGCAGGTAGAACAACTTTTGTGGTGCCTTTCAGCTGTCTACTGGGGTAGTGTAAAAAGTACCAGTAGAAATCGTTTCTGGCACCTTCCCCGGTGGAGTTGTGCATGGGGTGTGTTTGGAACATTTTGTCAGGAGCCGAGACCAAAATTCAGCGATTCCCCATCTCAGCCCAGAAAGCAGGTAGAACAAGTTTTGTGGTGCCTTTCAGCTGCCTACCGGGGTAGTGTTAAAACTACTAAGAAAACTCCTTTCTGGCACCTTCCGCGGTGGAGTTGTGCATGGGGTGTGTTTGGAACATTTTGTCTCCAGCTGAGACCAAAATTCAGCCATTCCCCATCTCAGCCCAGAAAGCAGGTAGAACAAGTTTTGTGGTGCCTTTCAGCTGCCTACCGGGGTAGTGTAAAAACTACCAACAGAACTCCTTTCTGGCACCTTCCCCGGTGGAGTTGTGCATGGGGTGTGTTTGGAACATTTTGTCTCCAGCTGAGACCAAAATTCAGCCATTCCCCATCTCAGCCCAGAAAGCAGGTAGAACATCTTTTGTTGTGACTTTCAGCTGCCTACCGGGGTACTATAAAAACTACCAACAGAACTCGTTTCTGGCACCTTTCCTGGTGGAGTTGTGCATGGGGTGTGTTTGGAACATTTTGTCAGGAGCCGAGACCAAAATTCAGCCATTCCCCATCTCAGCCCAGAAAGCAGGTAGAACAAGTTTTGTGGTGCCTTTCAGCTGTCTACCGGGGTAGTGTAAAAACTACTAACAGAACTCGTTTCTGGCACCTTCCCCGGTGGAGTTGTGCATGGGGTGTGTTTGGAACATTTTGTCTCCAGCTGAGACCAAAATTCAGCCATTCCCCATCTCAGCCCAGAAAGCAGGTAGAACAAGTTTTGTGGTGCCTTTCAGCTGTCTACAGGGGTAGTGTAAAAAGTACCAGTAGAACTCGTTTCTGGCACTTTCCCCGGTGGAGTTGTGCATGGGGTGTGTTTGGAACATTTTGTCACCAGCCGAGACCAAAATTCAGCGATTCCCCATCTCAGCCCAGAAAGCAGGTAGAACAACTTTTGTGGTGCCTTTCAGCTGTCTACCGGGGTAGTGTAAAAACTACCAACAGAACTCCTTTCTGGCACTTTCCCTGGTGGAGATGTGCATGGGGTGTGTTTGGAACATTTTGTCACCAGCCGAGACCAAAATTCAGCCATTCCCCATCTCAGCCCAGAAAGCAGGTAGAACAAGTTTTGTGGTGCCTTTCAGCTGTCTACCGGGGTAGTGTAAAAACTACTAACAGAACTCATTTCTGGCACCTTCCGCGGTGGAGTTGTGCATGGGGTGTGTTTGGAACATTTTGTCTCCAGCTGAGACCAAAATTCAGCGATTCCCCATCTCAGCCCAGAAAGCAGGTAGAACAAGTTTTGTGGTGCCTTTCAGCTGTCTACTGGGGTAGTGTAAAAAGTACCAGTAGAACTCGTTTCTGGCACTTTCCCCGGTGGAGTTGTGCATGGGGTGTGTTTGGAACATTTTGTCACCAGCCGAGACCAAAATTCAGCCATTCCCCATCTCAGCCCAGAAAGCAGGTAGAACAAGTTTTGTGGTGCCTTTCAGCTGCCTACCGGGGTAGTGTAAAAACTACCAACAGAACTCGTTTCTGGCACTTTCCCCGGTGGAGTTGTGCATGGGGTGTGTTTGGAACATTTTGTCACCAGCCGAGACCAAAATTCAGCCATTCCCCATCTCAGCCCAGAAAGCAGGTAGAACAAGTTTTGTGGTGCCTTTCAGCTGCCTACCGGGGTAGTGTTAAAACTACTAAGAGAACTCGTTTCTGGCACCTTCCGCGGTGGAGTTGTGCATGGGGTGTGTTTGGAACATTTTGTCTCCAGCTGAGACCAAAATTCAGCCATTCCCCATCTCAGCCCAGAAAGCAGGTAGAACAAGTTTTGTGGTGCCTTTCAGCTGTCTACCGGGGTAGTGTAAAAACTACTAACAGAACTCGTTTCTGGCACTTTCCCCGGTGGAGTTGTGCATGGGGTGTGTTTGGAACATTTTGTCAGGAGCCGAGACCAAAATTCAGCGATTCCCCATCTCAGCCCAGAAAGCAGGTAGAACAAGTTTTGTGGTGCCTTTCAGCTGTCTACAGGGGTAGTGTAAAAAGTACCAGTAGAACTCGTTTCTGGCACTTTCACCGGTGGAGTTGTGCATGGGGTGTGTTTGGAACATTTTGTCACCAGCCGAGACCAAAATTCAGCGATTCCCCATCTCAGCCCAGAAAGCAGGTAGAACAAGTTTTGTGGTGCCTTTCAGCTGTCTACCGGGGTAGTGTAAAAACTACCAACAGAACTCCTTTCTGGCACCTTCCCCGGTGGAGATGTGCATGGGGTGTGTTTGGAACATTTTGTCACCAGCCGAGACCAAAATTCAGCGATTCCCCATCTCAGCCCAGAAAGCAGGTAGAACAAGTTTTGTGGTGCCTTTCAGCTGTCTACCGGGGTAGTGTAAAAACTACTAACAGAACTCGTTTCTGGCACCTTCCCCGTTGGAGTTGTGCATGGGGTGTGTTTGGAACATTTTGTCAGGAGCCGAGACCAAAATTCAGCGATTCCCCATCTCAGCCCAGAAAGCAGGTAGAACAAGTTTTGTGGTGCCTTTCAGCTGTCTACAGGGGTAGTGTAAAAAGTACCAGTAGAACTCCTTTCTGGCACTTTCCCCGGTGGAGTTGTGCATGGGGTGTGTTTGGAACATTTTGTCACCAGCCGAGACCAAAATTCAGCGATTCCCCATCTCAGCCCAGAAAGCAGGTAGAACAACTTTTGTGGTGCCTTTCAGCTGTTTACCGGGGTAGTGTAAAAACTACCAGTAGAACTCGTTTCTGGCACTTTCCCCGGTGGAGTTGTGCATGGGGTGTGTTTGGAACATTTTGTCACCAGCCGAGACCAAAATTCAGCGTTTCCCCATCTCAGCCCAGAAAGCAGGTAGAACAAGTTTTGTGGTGCCTTTCAGCTGCCTACCGGGGTAGTGTAAAAACTACCAACAGAACTCGTTTCTGGCACTTTCCCCGGTGGAGTTGTGCATGGGGTGTGTTTGGAACATTTTGTCACCAGCCGAGACCGAAATTCAGCCATTCCCCATCTCAGCCCAGAAAGCAGGTAGAACATGTTTTGTGGTGCCTTTCAGCTGCCTACCGGGGTAGTGTAAAAACTACTAACAGAACTCGTTTCTGGCACCTTCCGCGGTGGAGTTGTGCATGGGGTGTGTTTGGAACATTTTGTCACCAGCTGAGGCCAAAATTCAGCGTCTCCACATCTCAGCCCAGAAAGCAGGTAGAACATCCTTTGTGGTGCCTTTCAGCTGCCTACCGGGGTAGTGTAAAAAGTACCAGTAGAACTCGTTTCTGGCACTTTCCCCGGTGGAGTTGTGCATGGCGTGTGTTTGGAACATTTTGTCAGCAGCTGAGGCCAAAATTCAGCGTTTCCCCATCTCAGTCCAGAAAGCAGGTAGAACATCTTTTGTGGTGCCTTTCAGCTGCCTACTGGGGTAGTGTAAAAAGTACCAGTAGAACTCGTTTCTGGCACTTTCCCCGGTGGAGTTGTGCATGGGGTGTGTTTGGAACATTTTGTCACCAGCCGAGACCAAAATTCAGCGATTCCCCATCTCAGCCCAGAAAGCAGGTAGAACAAGTTTTGTGGTGCCTTTCAGCTGCCTACCGGGGTAGTGTAAAAACTACCAAGAGAACTCCTTTCTGGCACCTTCCCCGGTGGAGTTGTGCATGGGGTGTGTTTGGAACATTTTGTCTCCAGCTGAGGCCAAAATTCAGCCATTCCCCATCTCAGCCCAGAAAGCAGGTAGAACAAGTTTTGTGGTGCCTTTCAGCTGCCTACCGGGGTAGTGTAAAAACTACCAAGAGAACTCCTTTCTGGCACCTTCCCCGGTAAAGTTGTGCATGGGGTGTGTTTGGAACATTTTGTCTCCAGCTGAGACCAAAATTCAGCGATTCCCCATCTCAGCCCAGAAAGCAGGTAGAACATCTCTTTTGGTGACTTTCAGCTGTCTACCGGGGTAGTGTAAAAACTACTAACAGAACTCCTTTCTGGCACCTTCCCCGGTGGAGTTGTGCATGGGGTGTGTTTTGAACATTTTGTCAGGAGCCGAGACCAAAATTCAGCGATTCCCCATCTCAGCCCAGAAAGCAGGTAGAACAAGTTTTGTGGTGCCTTTCAGCTGCCTACCGGGGTAGTGTAAAAACTACCAAGAGAACTCGTTTCTGGCACCTTCCGCAGTGGAGTTGTGCATGGGGTGTGTTTGGAACATTTTGTCAGGAGCCGAGACCAAAATTCAGAGATTCCCCATCTCAGCCCAGAAAGCAGGTAGAACATCTTTTGTGGTGACTTTCAGCTGCCTACCGGGGTAGTGTAAAAAGTACCTGTAGAACTCGTTTCTGGCACCTTCCGCGGTGTAGTTGTGCATGGGGTGTGTTTGGAACATTTTGTCACCAGCCGAGACCAAAATTCAGCGATTCCCCATCTCAGCCCAGAAAGCAGGTAGAACAAGTTTTGTGGAGCCTTTCAGCTGTCTACCGGGGTAGTGTAAAAAGTACCAGTAGAACTCGTTAATGGCACTTTCCCCGGTGGAGTTGTGCATGGGGTGTGTTTGGAACATTTTGTCTCCAGCTGAGGCCAAAATTCAGCCATTCCCCATCTCAGCCCAGAAAGCAGGTAGAACAACTTTTGTGGTGCCTTTCAGCTGTCTACTGGGGTAGTGTAAAAAGTACCAGTAGAAATCGTTTCTGGCACCTTCCCCGGTGGAGATGTGCATGGGGTGTGTTTGGAACATTTTGTCACCAGCCGAGACCAAAATTCAGCGATTCCCCATCTCAGCCCAGAAAGCAGGTAGAACAAGTTTTGTGGTGCCTTTCAGCTGCCTACCGGGGTAGTGTTAAAACTACTAAGAGAACTCCTTTCTGGCACCTTCCCCGGTGGAGCTGTGCATGGGGTGTGTTTGGAACATTTTGTCTCCAGCTGAGACCAAAATTCAGCCATTCCCCATCTCAGCCCAGAAAGCAGGTAGAACAAGTTTTGTGGTGCCTTTCAGCTGCCTACCGGGGTAGTGTAAAAACTACCAACAGAACTCCTTTCTGGCACCTTCCCCGGTGGAGTTGTGTATGGGGTGTGTTTGGAACATTTTGTCTCCAGCTGAGACCAAAATTCAGCGTTTCCCCATCTCAGTCCAGAAAGCAGGTAGAACATCTTTTGTTGTGACTTTCAGCTGCCTACCGGGGTAGTGTAAAAACTACCAACAGAACTCGTTTCTGGCACCTTTCCCCGGTGGAGTTGTGCATGGGGTGTGTTTGGAACATTTTGTCTCCAGCTGAGACCAAAATTCAGCCATTCCCCATCTCAGCCCAGAAAGCAGGTAGAACAAGTTTTGTGGTGCCTTTCAGCTGTCTACCGGGGTAGTGTAAAAACTACTAACAGAACTCGTTTCTGGCACCTTCCCCGGTGGAGTTGTGCATGGGGTGTGTTTGGAACATTTTGTCTCCAGCTGAGACCAAAATTCAGCCATTCCCCATCTCAGCCCAGAAAGCAGGTAGAACAAGTTTTGTGGTGCCTTTCAGCTGTCTACAGGGGTAGTGTAAAAAGTACCAGTAGAACTCCTTTCTGGCACTTTCCCCGGTGGAGTTGTGCATGGGGTGTGTTTGGAACATTTTGTCACCAGCCGAGACCAAAATTCAGCGATTCCCCATCTCAGCCCAGAAAGCAGGTAGAACAACTTTTGTGGTGCCTTTCAGCTGTCTACCGGGGTAGTGTAAAAACTACCAACAGAACTCCTTTCTGGCACTTTCCCCGGTGGAGATGTGCATGGGGTGTGTTTGGAACATTTTGTCACCAGCCGAGACCAAAATTCAGCGATTCCCCATCTCAGCCCAGAAAGCAGGTAGAACAAGTTTTGTGGTGCCTTTCAGCTGTCTACCGGGGTAGTGTAAAAACTACTAACAGAACTCGTTTCTGGCACCTTCCCCGGTGGAGTTGTGCATGGGGTGTGTTTGGAACATTTTGTCTCCAGCTGAGACCAAAATTCAGCGATTCCCCATCTCAGCCCAGAAAGCAGGTAGAACAAGTTTTGTGGTGCCTTTCAGCTGTCTACAGGGGTAGTGTAAAAAGTACCAGTAGAACTCGTTTCTGGCACTTTCCCCGGTGGAGTTGTGCATGGGGTGTGTTTGGAACATTTTGTCACCAGCCGAGACCAAAATTCAGCGATTCCCCATCTCAGCCCAGAAAACAGGTAGAACAACTTTTGTGGTGCCTTTCAGCTGTCTACCGGGGTAGTGTAAAAACTACTAACAGAACTCCTTTCTGGCACTTTCCCCGGTGGAGATGTGCATGGGGTGTGTTTGGAACATTTTGTCACCAGCCGAGTCCAAAATTCAGCGATTCCCCATCTCAGCCCAGAAAGCAGGTAGAACAAGTTTTGTGGTGCCTTTCAGCTGTCTACAGGGGTAGTGTAAAAAGTACCAGTAGAACTCCTTTCTGGCACTTTCCCCGGTGGAGTTGTGCATGGGGTGTGTTTGGAACATTTTGTCACCAGCCGAGACCAAAATTCAGCGATTCCCCATCTCAGCCCAGAAAGCAGGTAGAACAAGTTTTGTGGTGCCTTTCAGCTGCCTACCGGGGTAGTGTAAAAACTACCAACAGAACTCCTTTCTGGCACCTTCCCCGGTGGAGATGTGCATGGGGTGTGTTTGGAACATTTTGTCACCAGCCGAGACCAAAATTCAGCGATTCCCCATCTCAGCCCAGAAAGCAGGTAGAACAAGTTTTGTGGTGCCTTTCAGCTGTCTACCGGGGTAGTGTAAAAACTACCAGTAGAACTCGTTTCTGGCACCTTCCCCGTTGGAGTTCTGCATGGGGTGTGTTTGGAACATTTTGTCTCCAGCTGAGACCAAAATTCAGCGATTCCCCATCTCAGCCCAGAAAGCAGGTAGAACAAGTTTTGTGGTGCCTTTCAGCTGTCTACAGGGGTAGTGTAAAAAGTACCAGTAGAACTCGTTTCTGGCACTTTCCCCGGTGGAGTTGTGCATGGGGTGTGTTTGGAACATTTTGTCAGGAGCCGAGACCAAAATTCAGCGATTCCCCATCTCAGCCCAGAAAGCAGGTAGAACAACTTTTGTGGTGCCTTTCAGCTGTCTACCGGGGTAGTGTAAAAACTACCAACAGAACTCGTTTCTGGCACTTTCCCCGGTGGAGTTGTGCATGGGGTGTGTTTGTAACATTTTGTCACCAGCCGAGACCAAAATTCAGCGATTCCCCATCACAGCTCAGAAAGCAGGTAGAACAAGTTTTGTGGTGCCTTTCAGCTGCCTACCGGGGTAGTGTAAAAACTACTAACAGAACTCGTTTCTGGCACCTTCCGCGGTGGAGTTGTGCATGGGGTGTGTTTGGAACATTTTGTCACCAGCTGAGGCCAAAATTCAGCGTCTCCACATCTCAGCCCAGAAAGCAGGTAGAACATCCTTTGTGGTGCCTTTCAGCTGCCTACCGGGGTAGTGTAAAAAGTACCAGTAGAACTCGTTTCTGGCACTTTCCCCGGTGGAGTTGTGCATGGCGTGTGTTTGGAACATTTTGTCAGCAGCTGAGGCCAAAATTCAGCGTTTCCCCATCTCAGTCCAGAAAGCAGGTAGAACATCTTTTGTGGTGCCTTTCAGCTGCCTACTGGGGTAGTGTAAAAAGTACCAGTAGAACTCGTTTCTGGCACTTTCCCCGGTGGAGTTGTGCATGGGGTGTGTTTGGAACATTTTGTCACCAGCCGAGACCAAAATTCAGCCATTCCCCATCTCAGCCCAGAAAGCAGGTAGAACAAGTTTTGTTGTGCCTTTCAGCTGTCTACCGGGGTAGTGTAAAAACTACTAACAGAACTCGTTTCTGGCACCTTCCACGGTGGAGTTGTGCATGGGGTGTGTTTGGAACATTTTGTCTCCAGCTGAGACCAAAATTCAGCCATTCCCCATCTCAGCCCAGAAAGCAGGTAGAACAAGTTTTGTGGTGCCTTTCAGCTGTCTACAGGGGTAGTGTAAAAACTACCAACAGAACTCGTTTCTGGCACTTTCCCCGGTGGAGTTGTGCATGGGGTGTGTTTGGAACATTTTGTCACCAGCCGAGACCAAAATTCAGCCATTCCCCATCTCAGCCCAGAAAGCAGGTAGAACAAGTTTTGTGGTGCCTTTCAGCTGCCTACCGGGGTAGTGTAAAAACTACCAAGAGAACTCGTTTCTGGCACCTTCCCCGGTGGAGTTGTGCATGGAGTGTGTTTGGAACATTTTGTCTCCAGCTGAGACCAAAATTCAGCCATTCGCCATCTCAGCCCAGAAAGCAGGTAGAACATCCTTTGTGGTGACGTTCAGCTGTCTACCGGGGTAGTGTAAAAAGTACCAGTAGAACTCCTTTCTGGCACCTTCCCCGGTGGACTTGTGCATGGGGTGTGTATGGAACATTTTGTCAGGAGCCGAGACCAAAATTCAGCCATTCCCCATCTCAGCCCAGAAAGCAGGTAGAACATGTTTTGTGGTGCCTTTCAGCTGCCTACCGGGGTAGTGTAAAAACTACTAACAGAACTCGTTTCTGGCACCTTCCCCGGTGGAGTTGTGCATGGGGTGTGTTTGGAACATTTTGTCACCAGCTGAGGCCAAAATTCAGCGTCTCCACATCTCAGCCCAGAAAGCAGGTAGAACATCTTTTGTAGTGCCTTTCAGCTGCTTACCGGGGTAGTGTAAAAACTACCAACAGAACTCCTTTCTGGCACCTTCCCCGGTGGAGTTGTGCATGGGGTGTGTTTGGAACATTTTGTCTCCAGCTGAGACCAAAATTCAGCCATTCCCCATCTCAGCCCAGAAAGCAGGTAGAACATCTTTTGTGGTGACTTTCAGCTGCCTACCGGGGTAGTGTAAAAACTACCAACAGAACTCGTTTCTGGCACCTTTCCTGGTGGAGTTGTGCATGGGGTGTGTTTGGAACATTTTGTCACCAGCCGAGACCAAAATTCAGCCATTCCCCATCTCAGCCCAGAAAGCAGGTAGAACAAGTTTTGTGGTGCCTTTCAGCTGTCTACCGGGGTAGTGTAAAAACTACTAACAGAACTCCTTTCTGGCACCTTCCGCGGTGGAGTTGTGCATGGGGTGTGTTTGGAACATTTTGTCTCCAGCTGAGACCAAAATTCAGCGATTCCCCATCTCAGCCCAGAAAGCAGGTAGAACAAGTTTTGTGGTGCCTTTCAGCTGTCTACAGGGGTAGTGTAAAAAGTACCAGTAGAACTCCTTTCTGGCACTTTCCCCGGTGGAGTTGTGCATGGGGTGTGTTTGGAACATTTTGTCACCAGCCGAGACCAAAATTCAGCGATTCCCCATCTCAGCCCAGAAAGCAGGTAGAACAACTTTTGTGGTGCCTTTCAGCTGTCTACCGGGGTAGTGTAAAAACTACCAACAGAACTCCTTTCTGGCACTTTCCCCGGTGGAGATGTGCATGGGGTGTGTTTGGAACATTTTGTCACCAGCCGAGACCAAAATTCAGCGATTCCCCATCTCAGCCCAGAAAGCAGGTAGAACAAGTTTTGTGGTGCCTTTCAGCTGTCTACCGGGGTAGTGTAAAAACTACTAACAGAACTCGTTTCTGGCACCTTCCGCGGTGGAGTTGTGCATGGGGTGTGTTTGGAACATTTTGTCTCCAGCTGAGACCAAAATTCAGCGATTCCCCATCTCAGCCCAGAAAGCAGGTAGAACAAGTTTTGTGGTGCCTTTCAGCTGTCTACTGGGGTAGTGTAAAAACTACTAACAGAACTCGTTTCTGGCACTTTCCCCGGTGGAGTTGTGCATGGGGTGTGTTTGGAACATTTTGTCAGGAGCCGAGACCAAAATTCAGAGATTCCCCATCTCAGCCCAGAAAGCAGGTAGAACAAGTTTTGTGGTGCCTTTCAGCTGCCTACCGGGGTAGTGTAAAAACTACCAAGAGAACTCGTTTCTGGCACCTTCCGCGGTGGAGTTGTGCATGGGGTGTGTTTGGAACATTTTGTCAGGAGCCGAGACGAAAATTCAGCCATTCCCCATCTCAGCCCAGAAAGCAGGTAGAACATGTTTTGTGGTGCCTTTCAGCTGCCTACCGGGGTAGTGTAAAAACTACTAACAGAACTCGTTTCTGGCACCTTCCGCAGTGGAGTTGTGCATGGGGTGTGTTTGGAACATTTTGTCACCAGCTGAGGCCTAAATTCAGCGTCTCCACATCTCAGCCCAGAAAGCAGGTAGAACATCTTTTGTGGTGCCTTTCAGCTGCCTACCGGGGTAGTGTAAAAACTACCAACAGAACTCCTTTCTGGCACCTTCCCCGGTGGAGTTGTGCATGGGGTGTGTTTGGAACATTTTGTCTCCAGCTGAGACCAAAATTCAGCGATTCCCCATCTCAGCCCAGAAAGCAGGTAGAACAAGTTTTGTGGTGCCTTTCAGCTGTCTACTGGGGTAGTGTAAACAGTACCAGTAGAACTCGTTTCTGGCACTTTCCCCGGTGGAGCTGTGCATGGGGTGTGTTTGGAACATTTTGTCAGGAGCCGAGACCAAAATTCAGCGATTCCCCATCTCAGCCCAGAAAGCAGGTAGAACAAGTTTTGTGGTGCCTTTCAGCTGTCTACCGGGGTAGTGTAAAAACTACCAAGAGAACTCGTTTCTGGCACCTTCCCCGGTGGAGATGTGCATGGGGTGTGTTTGTAACATTTTGTCACCAGCTGAGGCCAAAATTCAGCGTTTCCCCATCTCAGTCCAGAAAGCAGGTAGAACATCTTTTGTGGTGCCTTTCAGCTGCTTACCGGGGTAGTGTAAAAACTACCAACAGAACTCCTTTCTGGCACCTTCCCCGGTGGAGTTGTGCATGGGGTGTGTTTGGAACATTTTGTCTCCAGCTGAGACCAAAATTCAGCCATTCCCCATCTCAGCCCAGAAAGCAGGTAGAACATCTTTTGTGGTGACTTTCAGCTGCCTACCGGGGTACTATAAAAACTACCAACAGAACTCGTTTCTGGCACCTTTCCTGGTGGAGTTGTGCATGGGGTGTGTTTGGAACATTTTGTCACCAGCCGAGACCAAAATTCAGCCATTCCCCATCTCAGCCCAGAAAGCAGGTAGAACAAGTTTTGTGGTGCCTTTCAGCTGTCTACAGGGGTAGTGTAAAAAGTACCAGTAGAACTCCTTTCTGGCACTTTCCCCGGTGGAGTTGTGCATGGGGTGTGTTTGGAACATTTTGTCAGGAGCCGAGACGAAAATTCAGCCATTCCCCATCTCAGCCCAGAAAGCAGGTAGAACATGTTTTGTGGTGCCTTTCAGCTGCCTACCGGGGTAGTGTAAAAACTACTAACAGAACTCGTTTCTGGCACCTTCCGCAGAGGAGTTGTGCATGGGGTGTGTTTGGAACATTTTGTCACCAGCTGAGGCCTAAATTCAGCGTCTCCACATCTCAGCCCAGAAAGCAGGTAGAACATCTTTTGTGGTGCCTTTCAGCTGCCTACCGGGGTAGTGTAAAAACTACCAACAGAACTCCTTTCTGGCACCTTCCCCGGTGGAGTTGTGCATGGGGTGTGTTTGGAACATTTTGTCTCCAGCCGAGACCAAAATTCAGCGATTCCCCATCTCAGCCCAGAAAGCAGGTAGAACAAGTTTTGTGGTGCCTTTCAGCTGTCTACTGGGGTAGTGTAAACAGTACCAGTAGAACTCGTTTCTGGCACTTTCCCCGGTGGAGCTGTGCATGGGGTGTGTTTGGAACATTTTGTCAGGAGCCGAGACCAAAATTCAGCCATTCCCCATCTCAGCCCAGAAAGCAGGTAGAACAAGTTTTGTGGTGCCTTTCAGCTGTCTACCGGGGTAGTGTAAAAACTACTAACAGAACTCGTTTCTGGCACCTTCCCCGGTGGAGATGTGCATGGGGTGTGTTTGTAACATTTTGTCACCAGCTGAGGCCAAAATTCAGCGTTTCCCCATCTCAGTCCAGAAAGCAGGTAGACCATCTTTTGTGGTGCCTTTCAGCTGCCTACTGGGGTAGTGTAAAAAGTACCAGTAGAACTCGTTTCTGGCACTTTCCCCGGTGGAGTTGTGCATGGGGTGTGTTTGGAACATTTTGTCACGAGCCGAGACCAAAATTCAGCCATTCCCCATCTCAGCCCAGAAAGCAGGTAGAACAAGTTTTGTGGAGCCTTTCAGCTGTCTACCGGGGTAGTGTAAAAACTACTAACAGAACTCGTTTCTGGCACCTTCCCCGGTGGAGTTGTGCATGGGGTGTGTTTGGAACATTTTGTCTCCAGCTGAGACCAAAATTCAGCCATTCCCCATCTCAGCCCAGAAAGCAGGTAGAACAAGTTTTGTGGTGCCTTTCAGCTGTCTACCGGGGTAGTGTAAAAACTACTAACAGAACTCGTTTCTGGCGCCTTCCCCGGTGGAGTTGTGCATGGGGTGTGTTTGGAACATTTTGTCAGGAGCCGAGACCAAAATTCAGTGATTCCCCATCTCAGCCCAGAAAGCAGGTAGAACAAGTTTTGTGGTGCCTTTCAGCTGTCTACCGGGGTAGTGTAAAAACTACTAACAGAACTCGTTTCTGGCACCTTCCCCGGTGGAGTTGTGCATGGGGTGTGTTTGGAACATTTTGTCTCCAGCTGAGACCAAAATTCAGCGATTCCCCATCTCAGCCCAGAAAGCAGGTAGAACAAGTTTTGTGGTGCCTTTCAGCTGTCTACAGGGGTAGTGTAAAAAGTACCAGTAGAACTCCTTTCTGGCACTTTCCCCGGTGGAGTTGTGCATGGGGTGTGTTTGGAACATTTTGTCACCAGCCGAGACCAAAATTCAGCGATTCCCCATCTCAGCCCAGAAAGCAGGTAGAACAACTTTTGTGGTGCCTTTCAGCTGTCTACCGGGGTAGTGTAAAAACTACCAACAGAACTCCTTTCTGGCACTTTCCCCGGTGGAGATGTGCATGGGGTGTGTTTGGAACATTTTGTCACCAGCCGAGACCAAAATTCAGCGATTCCCCATCTCAGCCCAGAAAGCAGGTAGAACAAGTTTTGTGGTGCCTTTCAGCTGCCTACCGGGGTAGTGTAAAAACTACCAACAGAACTCGTTTCTGGCACTTTCCCCGGTGGAGTTGTGCATGGGGTGTGTTTGGAACATTTTGTCACCAGCCGAGACCAAAATTCAGCCATTCCCCATCTCAGCCCAGAAAGCAGGTAGAACAAGTTTTGTGGTGCCTTTCAGCTGCCTACCGGGGTAGTGTTAAAACTACTAAGAGAACTCGTTTCTGGCACCTTCCGCGGTGGAGTTGTGCATGGGGTGTGTTTGGAACATTTTGTCAGAAGCTGAGACCAAAATTCAGCGATTCCCCATCTCAGCCCAGAAAGCAGGTAGAACAAGTTTTGTGGTGCCTTTCAGCTGCCTACCGGGGTAGTGTAAAAACTACCAACAGAACTCCTTTCTGGCACCTTCCCCGGTGGAGTTGTGCATGGGGTGTGTTTGGAACATTTTGTCTCCAACTGAGACCAAAATTCAGCGTTTCCCCATCTCAGTCCAGAAAGCAGGTAGAACATCTTTTGTTGTGACTTTCAGCTGTCTACAGGGGTAGTGTAAAAAGTACCAGTAGAACTCCTTTCTGGCACTTTCCCCGGTGGAGTTGTGCATGGGGTGTGTTTGGAACATTTTGTCTCCAGCTGAGACCAAAATTCAGCCATTCCCCATCTCAGCCCAGAAAGCAGGTAGAACAAGTTTTGTGGTGCCTTTCAGCTGTCTACCGGGGTAGTGTAAAAACTACTAACAGAACTCGTTTCTGGCACCTTCCCCGGTGGAGTTGTGCATGGAGTGTGTTTGGAACATTTTGTCAGGAGCCGAGACCAAAATTCAGCGATTCCCCATCTCAGCCCAGAAAGCAGGTAGAACAAGTTTTGTGGTGCCTTTCAGCTGTCTACAGGGGTAGTGTAAAAAGTACCAGTAGAACTCCTTTCTGGCACTTTCCCCGGTGGAGTTGTGCATGGGGTGTGTTTGGAACATTTTGTCACCAGCCGAGACCAAAATTCAGCGATTCCCCATCTCAGCCCAGAAAGCAGGTAGAACAAGTTTTGTGGTGCCTTTCAGCTGTCTACCGGGGTAGTGTAAAAACTACCAACAGAACTCCTTTCTGGCACCTTCCCCGGTGGAGATGTGCATGGGGTGTGTTTGGAACATTTTGTCACCAGCCGAGACCAAAATTCAGCGATTCCCCATCTCAGCCCAGAAAGCAGGTAGAACAAGTTTTGTGGTGCCTTTCAGCTGTCTACCGGGGTAGTGTAAAAACTACTAACAGAACTCGTTTCTGGCACCTTCCCCGTTGGAGTTGTGCATGGGGTGTGTTTGGAACATTTTGTCTCCAGCTGAGACCAAAATTCAGCGATTCCCCATCTCAGCCCAGAAAGCAGGTAGAACAAGTTTTGTGGTGCCTTTCAGCTGTCTACAGGGGTAGTGTAAAAAGTACCAGTAGAACTCCTTTCTGGCACTTTCCCCGGTGGAGTTGTGCATGGGGTGTGTTTGGAACATTTTGTCACCAGCCGAGACCAAAATTCAGCGATTCCCCATCTCAGCCCAGAAAGCAGGTAGAACAACTTTTGTGGTGCCTTTCAGCTGTTTACCGGGGTAGTGTAAAAACTACCAACAGAACTCCTTTCTGGCACTTTCCCCGGTGGAGTTGTGCATGGGGTGTGTTTGGAACATTTTGTCACCAGCCGAGACCAAAATTCAGCGTTTCCCCATCTCAGCCCAGAAAGCAGGTAGAACAAGTTTTGTGGTGCCTTTCAGCTGCCTACCGGGGTAGTGTAAAAACTACCAACAGAACTCGTTTCTGGCACTTTCCCCGGTGGAGTTGTGCATGGGGTGTGTTTGTAACATTTTGTCACCAGCCGAGACCAAAATTCAGCGATTCCCCATCACAGCTCAGAAAGCAGGTAGAACAAGTTTTGTGGTGCCTTTCAGCTGCCTACCGGGGTAGTGTAAAAACTACCAAGAGAACTCGTTTCTGGCACCTTCCGCGGTGGAGTTGTGCATGGGGTGTGTTTGGAACATTTTGTCACCAGCTGAGGCCAAAATTCAGCGTCTCCACATCTCAGCCCAGAAAGCAGGTAGAACATCCTTTGTGGTGCCTTTCAGCTGCCTACCGGGGTAGTGTAAAAAGTACCAGTAGAACTCGTTTCTGGCACTTTCCCCGGTGGAGTTGTGCATGGCGTGTGTTTGGAACATTTTGTCAGCAGCTGAGGCCAAAATTCAGCGTTTCCCCATCTCAGTCCAGAAAGCAGGTAGAACATCTTTTGTGGTGCCTTTCAGCTGCCTACTGGGGTAGTGTAAAAAGTACCAGTAGAACTCGTTTTTGGCACTTTCCCCGGTGGAGTTGTGCATGGGGTGTGTTTGGAACATTTTGTCAGGAGCCGAGACCAAAATTCAGCCATTCCCCATCTCAGCCCAGAAAGCAGGTAGAACAAGTTTTGTGGTGCCTTTCAGCTGCCTACCGGGGTAGTGTAAAAACTACTAACAGAACTCGTTTCTGGCACCTTCCACGGTGGAGTTGTGCATGGGGTGTGTTTGGAACATTTTGTCTCCAGCTGAGACCAAAATTCAGCGATTCCCCATCTCAGCCCAGAAAGCAGGTAGAACAAGTTTTGTGGTGCCTTTCAGCTGTCTACAGGGGTAGTGTAAAAACTACCAACAGAACTCGTTTCTGGCACTTTCCCCGGTGGAGTTGTGCATGGGGTGTGTTTGTAACATTTTGTCACCAGCCGAGACCAAAATTCAGCCATTCCCCATCTCAGCCCAGAAAGCAGGTAGAACAAGTTTTGTGGTGCCTTTCAGCTGCCTACCGGGGTAGTGTAAAAACTACCAAGAGAACTCGTTTCTGGCACCTTCCCCGGTGGAGTTGTGCATGGAGTGTGTTTGGAACATTTTGTCTCCAGCTGAGACCAAAATTCAGCCATTCCCCATCTCAGCCCAGAAAGCAGGTAGAACAAGTTTTGTGGTGACGTTCAGCTGTCTACTGGGGTAGTGTAAAAAGTACCAGTAGAACTCCTTTCTGGCACCTTCCCCGGTGGACTTGTGCATGGGGTGTGTTTGGAACATTTTGTCAGGAGCCGAGACCAAAATTCAGCCATTCCCCATCTCAGCCCAGAAAGCAGGTAGAACATGTTTTGTGGTGCCTTTCAGCTGCCTACCGGGGTAGTGTAAAAACTACTAACAGAACTCGTTTCTGGCACCTTCCCCGGTGGAGTTGTGCATGGGGTGTGTTTGGAACATTTTGTCACCAGCTGAGGCCAAAATTCAGCGTCTCCACATCTCAGCCCAGAAAGCAGGTAGAACATCTTTTGTGGTGCCTTTCAGCTGCTTACCGGGGTAGTGTAAAAACTACCAACAGAACTCCTTTCTGGCACCTTCCCCGGTGGAGTTGTGCATGGGGTGTGTTTGGAACATTTTGTCTCCAGCTGAGACCAAAATTCAGCCATTCCCCATCTCAGCCCAGAAAGCAGGTAGAACATCTTTTGTGGTGACTTTCAGCTGCCTACCGGGGTACTATAAAAACTACCAACAGAACTCGTTTCTGGCACCTTTCCTGGTGGAGTTGTGCATGGGGTGTGTTTGGAACATTTTGTCACCAGCCGAGACCAAAATTCAGCCATTCCCCATCTCAGCCCAGAAAGCAGGTAGAACAAGTTTTGTGGTGCCTTTCAGCTGTCTACCGGGGTAGTGTAAAAACTACTAACAGAACTCGTTTCTGGCACCTTCCGCGGTGGAGTTGTGCATGGGGTGTGTTTGGAACATTTTGTCTCCAGCTGAGACCAAAATTCAGCGATTCCCCATCTCAGCCCAGAAAGCAGGTAGAACAAGTTTTGTGGTGCCTTTCAGCTGTCTACAGGGGTAGTGTAAAAAGTACCAGTAGAACTCCTTTCTGGCACTTTCCCCGGTGGAGTTGTGCATGGGGTGTGTTTGGAACATTTTGTCACCAGCCGAGACCAAAATTCAGCGATTCCCCATCTCAGCCCAGAAAGCAGGTAGAACAACTTTTGTGGTGCCTTTCAGCTGTCTACCGGGGTAGTGTAAAAACTACCAACAGAACTCCTTTCTGGCACTTTCCCCGGTGGAGATGTGCATGGGGTGTGTTTGGAACATTTTGTCACCAGCCGAGACCAAAATTCAGCGATTCCCCATCTCAGCCCAGAAAGCAGGTAGAACAAGTTTTGTGGTGCCTTTCAGCTGCCTACCGGGGTAGTGTAAAAACTACCAAGAGAACTCGTTTCTGGCACCTTCCGCGGTGGAGTTGTGCATGGGGTGTGTTTGGAACATTTTGTCTCCAGCTGAGACCAAAATTCAGCCATTCCCCATCTCAGCCCAGAAAGCAGGTAGAACATCTTTTGTGGTGCCTTTCAGCTGTCTACCGGGGTAGTGTAAAAACTACTAACAGAACTCGTTTCTGGCACCTTCCCCGGTGGAGTTGTGCATGGGGTGTGTTTGGAACATTTTGTCTCCAGCTGAGACCAAAATTCAGCCATTCCCCATCTCAGCCCAGAAAGCAGGTAGAACAAGTTTTGTGGTGCCTTTCAGCTGTCTACCGGGGTAGTGTAAAAACTACTAACAGAACTCGTTTCTGGCGCCTTCCCCGGTGGAGTTGTGCATGGGGTGTGTTTGGAACATTTTGTCTCCAGCTGAGACCAAAATTCAGTGATTCCCCATCTCAGCCCAGAAAGCAGGTAGAACAAGTTTTGTGGTGCCTTTCAGCTGTCTACCGGGGTAGTGTAAAAACTACTAACAGAACTCGTTTCTGGCACCTTCCCCGGTGGAGTTGTGCATGGGGTGTGTTTGGAACATTTTGTCAGGAGCCGAGACCAAAATTCAGCGATTCCCCATCTCAGCCCAGAAAGCAGGTAGAACAAGTTTTGTGGTGCCTTTCAGCTGTCTACAGGGGTAGTGTAAAAAGTACCAGTAGAACTCCTTTCTGGCACTTTCCCCGGTGGAGTTGTGCATGGGGTGTGTTTGGAACATTTTGTCACCAGCCGAGACCAAAATTCAGCGATTCCCCATCTGAGCCCAGAAAGCAGGTAGAACAAGTTTTGTGGTGCCTTTCAGCTGCCTACCGGGGTAGTGTAAAAACTACCAACAGAACTCCTTTCTGGCACTTTCCCCGGTGGAGATGTGCATGGGGTGTGTTTGGAACATTTTGTCAGGAGCCGAGACCAAAATTCAGCGATTCCCCATCTCAGCCCAGAAAGCAGGTAGAACAAGTTTTGTGGTGCCTTTCAGCTGTCTACCGGGGTAGTGTAAAAACTACTAACAGAACTCGTTTCTGGCACCTTCCCCGGTGGAGTTGTGCATGGGGTGTGTTTGGAACATTTTGTCTCCAGCTGAGACCAAAATTCAGCGATTCCCCATCTCAGCCCAGAAAGCAGGTAGAACAAGTTTTGTGGTGCCTTTCAGCTGTCTACAGGGGTAGTGTAAAAAGTACCAGTAGAACTCCTTTCTGGCACTTTCCCCGGTGGAGTTGTGCATGGGGTGTGTTTGGAACATTTTGTCACCAGCCGAGACCAAAATTCAGCGATTCCCCATCTCAGCCCAGAAAGCAGGTAGAACAACTTTTGTGGTGCCTTTCAGCTGTCTACCGGGGTAGTGTAAAAACTACCAACAGAACTCGTTTCTGGCACTTTCCCCGGTGGAGATGTGCATGGGGTGTGTTTGGAACATTTTGTCACCAGCCGAGACCAAAATTCAGCGATTCCCCATCTCAGCCCAGAAAGCAGGTAGAACAAGTTTTGTGGTGCCTTTCAGCTGCCTACCGGGGTAGTGTAAAAAGTACCAGTAGAACTCGTTTCTGGCACTTTCCCCGGTGGAGTTGTGCATGGGGTGTGTTTGGAACATTTTGTCACCAGCCGAGACCAAAATTCAGCCATTCCCCATCTCAGCCCAGAAAGCAGGTAGAACAAGTTTTGTGGTGCCTTTCAGCTGCCTACCGGGGTAGTGTTAAAACTACTAAGAGAACTCCTTTCTGGCACCTTCCGCGGTGGAGTTGTGCATGGGGTGTGTTTGGAACATTTTGTCAGAAGCTGAGACCAAAATTCAGCGATTCCCCATCTCAGCCCAGAAAGCAGGTAGAACAAGTTTTGTGGTGCCTTTCAGCTGCCTACCGGGGGTAGTGTAAAAACTACCAAGAGAACTCCTTTCTGGCACCTTCCCCGGTGGAGTTGTGCATGGGGTGTGTTTGGAACATTTTGTCACCAGCCGAGACCAAAATTCAGCGTTTCCCCATCTCAGCCCAGAAAGCAGGTAGAACAAGTTTTGTGGTGCCTTTCAGCTGCCTACCGGGGTAGTGTAAAAACTACCAACAGAACTCGTTTCTGGCACTTTCCCCGGTGGAGTTGTGCATGGGGTGTGTTTGGAACATTTTGTCACCAGCCGAGACCAAAATTCAGCGATTCCCCATCACAGCTCAGAAAGCAGGTAGAACAAGTTTTGTGGTGCCTTTCAGCTGCCTACCGGGGTAGTGTAAAAACTACCAAGAGAACTCGTTTCTGGCACCTTCCGCGGTGGAGTTGTGCATGGGGTGTGTTTGGAACATTTTGTCACCAGCTGAGGCCAAAATTCAGCGTCTCCACATCTCAGCCCAGAAAGCAGGTAGAACATCCTTTGTGGTGCCTTTCAGCTGCCTACCGGGGTAGTGTAAAAAGTACCAGTAGAACTCGTTTCTGGCACTTTCCCCGGTGGAGTTGTGCATGGCGTGTGTTTGGAACATTTTGTCAGCAGCTGAGGCCAAAATTCAGCGTTTCCCCATCTCAGTCCAGAAAGCAGGTAGAACATCTTTTGTGGTGCCTTTCAGCTGCCTACTGGGGTAGTGTAAAAAGTACCAGTAGAACTCGTTTTTGGCACTTTCCCCGGTGGAGTTGTGCATGGGGTGTGTTTGGAACATTTTGTCAGGAGCCGAGACCAAAATTCAGCCATTCCCCATCTCAGCCCAGAAAGCAGGTAGAACAAGTTTTGTGGTGCCTTTCAGCTGCCTACCGGGGTAGTGTAAAAACTACTAACAGAACTCGTTTCTGGCACCTTCCACGGTGGAGTTGTGCATGGGGTGTGTTTGGAACATTTTGTCTCCAGCTGAGACCAAAATTCAGCGATTCCCCATCTCAGCCCAGAAAGCAGGTAGAACAAGTTTTGTGGTGCCTTTCAGCTGTCTACAGGGGTAGTGTAAAAACTACCAACAGAACTCGTTTCTGGCACTTTCCCCGGTGGAGTTGTGCATGGGGTGTGTTTGTAACATTTTGTCACCAGCCGAGACCAAAATTCAGCCATTCCCCATCTCAGCCCAGAAAGCAGGTAGAACAAGTTTTGTGGTGCCTTTCAGCTGCCTACCGGGGTAGTGTAAAAACTACCAAGAGAACTCGTTTCTGGCACCTTCCCCGGTGGAGTTGTGCATGGAGTGTGTTTGGAACATTTTGTCTCCAGCTGAGACCAAAATTCAGCCATTCCCCATCTCAGCCCAGAAAGCAGGTAGAACAAGTTTTGTGGTGACGTTCAGCTGTCTACCGGGGTAGTGTAAAAAGTACCAGTAGAACTCCTTTCTGGCACCTTCCCCGGTGGACTTGTGCATGGGGTGTGTTTGGAACATTTTGTCAGGAGCCGAGACCAAAATTCAGCCATTCCCCATCTCAGCCCAGAAAGCAGGTAGAACATGTTTTGTGGTGCCTTTCAGCTGCCTACCGGGGTAGTGTAAAAACTACTAACAGAACTCGTTTCTGGCACCTTCCCCGGTGGAGTTGTGCATGGGGTGTGTTTGGAACATTTTGTCACCAGCTGAGGCCAAAATTCAGCGTCTCCACATCTCAGCCCAGAAAGCAGGTAGAACATCTTTTGTGGTGCCTTTCAGCTGCTTACCGGGGTAGTGTAAAAACTACCAACAGAACTCCTTTCTGGCACCTTCCCCGGTGGAGTTGTGCATGGGGTGTGTTTGGAACATTTTGTCTCCAGCTGAGACCAAAATTCAGCCATTCCCCATCTCAGCCCAGAAAGCAGGTAGAACATCTTTTGTGGTGACTTTCAGCTGCCTACCGGGGTACTATAAAAACTACCAACAGAACTCGTTTCTGGCACCTTTCCTGGTGGAGTTGTGCATGGGGTGTGTTTGGAACATTTTGTCACCAGCCGAGACCAAAATTCAGCCATTCCCCATCTCAGCCCAGAAAGCAGGTAGAACAAGTTTTGTGGTGCCTTTCAGCTGTCTACCGGGGTAGTGTAAAAACTACTAACAGAACTCGTTTCTGGCACCTTCCGCGGTGGAGTTGTGCATGGGGTGTGTTTGGAACATTTTGTCTCCAGCTGAGACCAAAATTCAGCGATTCCCCATCTCAGCCCAGAAAGCAGGTAGAACAAGTTTTGTGGTGCCTTTCAGCTTTCTACAGGGGTAGTGTAAAAAGTACCAGTAGAACTCCTTTCTGGCACTTTCCCCGGTGGAGTTGTGCATGGGGTGTGTTTGGAACATTTTGTCACCAGCCGAGACCAAAATTCAGCGATTCCCCATCTCAGCCCAGAAAGCAGGTAGAACAAGTTTTGTGGTGCCTTTCAGCTGTCTACCGGGGTAGTGTAAAAACTACCAACAGAACTCCTTTCTGGCACTTTCCCCGGTGGAGATGTGCATGGGGTGTGTTTGGAACATTTTGTCACCAGCCGAGTCCAAAATTCAGCGATTCCCCATCTCAGCCCAGAAAGCAGGTAGAACAAGTTTTGTGGTGCCTTTCAGCTGCCTACCGGGGTAGTGTAAAAACTACCAAGAGAACTCGTTTCTGGCACCTTCCGCGGTGGAGTTGTGCATGGGGTGTGTTTGGAACATTTTGTCTCCAGCTGAGACCAAAATTCAGCCATTCCCCATCTCAGCCCAGAAAGCAGGTAGAACATCTTTTGTGGTGCCTTTCAGCTGTCTACCGGGGTAGTGTAAAAACTACTAACAGAACTCGTTTCTGGCACCTTCCCCGGTGGAGTTGTGCATGGGGTGTGTTTGGAACATTTTGTCTCCAGCTGAGACCAAAATTCAGCCATTCCCCATCTCAGCCCAGAAAGCAGGTAGAACAAGTTTTGTGGTGCCTTTCAGCTGTCTACCGGGGTAGTGTAAAAACTACTAACAGAACTCGTTTCTGGCGCCTTCCCCGGTGGAGTTGTGCATGGGGTGTGTTTGGAACATTTTGTCTCCAGCTGAGACCAAAATTCAGTGATTCCCCATCTCAGCCCAGAAAGCAGGTAGAACAAGTTTTGTGGTGCCTTTCAGCTGTCTACCGGGGTAGTGTAAAAACTACTAACAGAACTCGTTTCTGGCACCTTCCCCGGTGGAGTTGTGCATGGGGTGTGTTTGGAACATTTTGTCAGGAGCCGAGACCAAAATTCAGCGATTCCCCATCTCAGCCCAGAAAGCAGGTAGAACAAGTTTTGTGGTGCCTTTCAGCTGTCTACAGGGGTAGTGTAAAAAGTACCAGTAGAACTCGTTTTTGGCACTTTCCCCGGTGGAGTTGTGCATGGGGTGTGTTTGGAACATTTTGTCAGGAGCCGAGACCAAAATTCAGCGATTCCCCATCTGAGCCCAGAAAGCAGGTAGAACAACTTTTGTGGTGCCTTTCAGCTGTCTACCGGGGTAGTGTAAAAACTACCAACAGAACTCCTTTCTGGCACTTTCCCCGGTGGAGATGTGCATGGGGTGTGTTTGGAACATTTTGTCAGGAGCCGAGACCAAAATTCAGCGATTCCCCATCTCAGCCCAGAAAGCAGGTAGAACAAGTTTTGTGGTGCCTTTCAGCTGTCTACCGGGGTAGTGTAAAAACTACTAACAGAACTCGTTTCTGGCACCTTCCCCGGTGGAGTTGTGCATGGGGTGTGTTTGGAACATTTTGTCTCCAGCTGAGACCAAAATTCAGCGATTCCCCATCTCAGCCCAGAAAGCAGGTAGAACAAGTTTTGTGGTGCCTTTCAGCTGTCTACAGGGGTAGTGTAAAAAGTACCAGTAGAACTCCTTTCTGGCACTTTCCCCGGTGGAGTTGTGCATGGGGTGTGTTTGGAACATTTTGTCACCAGCCGAGACCAAAATTCAGCGATTCCCCATCTCAGCCCAGAAAGCAGGTAGAACAACTTTTGTGGTGCCTTTCAGCTGTCTACCGGGGTAGTGTAAAAACTACCAACAGAACTCGTTTCTGGCACTTTCCCCGGTGGAGATGTGCATGGGGTGTGTTTGGAACATTTTGTCACCAGCCGAGACCAAAATTCAGCGATTCCCCATCTCAGCCCAGAAAGCAGGTAGAACAAGTTTTGTGGTGCCTTTCAGCTGCCTACCGGGGTAGTGTAAAAACTACCAACAGAACTCGTTTCTGGCACTTTCCCCGGTGGAGTTGTGCATGGGGTGTGTTTGGAACATTTTGTCACCAGCCGAGACCAAAATTCAGCCATTCCCCATCTCAGCCCAGAAAGCAGGTAGAACAAGTTTTGTGGTGCCTTTCAGCTGCCTACCGGGGTAGTGTAAAAACTACTAAGAGAACTCCTTTCTGGCACCTTCCGCGGTGGAGTTGTGCATGGGGTGTGTTTGGAACATTTTGTCAGAAGCTGAGACCAAAATTCAGCGATTCCCCATCTCAGCCCAGAAAGCAGGTAGAACAAGTTTTGTGGTGCCTTTCAGCTGCCTACCGGGGTAGTGTAAAAACTACCAAGAGAACTCCTTTCTGGCACCTTCCCCGGTGGAGTTGTGCATGGGGTGTGTTTGGAACATTTTGTCTCCAGCTGAGACCAAAATTCAGCGTTTCCCCATCTCAGTCCAGAAAGCAGGTAGAACATCTTTTGTTGTGACTTTCAGCTGTCTACAGGGGTAGTGTAAAAAGTACCAGTAGAACTCCTTTCTGGCACTTTCCCCGGTGGAGTTGTGCATGGGGTGTGTTTGGAACATTTTGTCAGGAGCCGAGACCAAAATTCAGCCATTCCCCATCTCAGCCCAGAAAGCAGGTAGAACAAGTTTTGTGGTGCCTTTCAGCTGCCTACCGGGGTAGTGTAAAAACTACTAACAGAACTCGTTTCTGGCACCTTCCCCGGTGGAGTTGTGCATGGGGTGTGTTTGGAACATTTTGTCACCAGCTGAGGCCAAAATTCAGCGTCTCCACATCTCAGCCCAGAAAGCAGGTAGAACATCTTTTGTGGTGCCTTTCAGCTGCTTACCGGGGTAGTGTAAAAACTACCAAGAGAACTCGTTTCTGGCACCTTCCCCGGTGGAGTTGTGCATGGGGTGTGTTTGGAACATTTTGTCTCCAGCTGAGACCAAAATTCAGCCATTCCCCATCTCAGCCCAGAAAGCAGGTAGAACATCTTTTGTGGTGACTTTCAGCTGCCTACCGGGGTACTATAAAAACTACCAACACAACTCGTTTCTGGCACCTTTCCTGGTGGAGTTGTGCATGGGGTGTGTTTGGAACATTTTGTCACCAGCCGAGACCAAAATTCAGCCATTCCCCATCTCAGCCCAGAAAGCAGGTAGAACAAGTTTTGTGGTGCCTTTCAGCTGTCTACCGGGGTAGTGTAAAAACTACTAACAGAACTCGTTTCTGGCACCTTCCGCGGTGGAGTTGTGCATGGGGTGTGTTTGGAACATTTTGTCTCCAGCTGAGACCAAAATTCAGCGATTCCCCATCTCAGCCCAGAAAGCAGGTAGAACAAGTTTTGTGGTGCCTTTCAGCTGCCTACCGGGGTAGTGTAAAAAGTACCAGTAGAACTCCTTTCTGGCACTTTCCCCGGTGGAGTTGTGCATGGGGTGTGTTTGGAACATTTTGTCACCAGCCGAGACCAAAATTCAGCGATTCCCCATCTCAGCCCAGAAAGCAGGTAGAACAACTTTTGTGGTGCCTTTCAGCTGTCTACCGGGGTAGTGTAAAAACTACCAACAGAACTCCTTTCTGGCACTTTCCCCGGTGGAGATGTGCATGGGGTGTGTTTGGAACATTTTGTCACCAGCCGAGACCAAAATTCAGCGATTCCCCATCTCAGTCCAGAAAGCAGGTAGAACAAGTTTTGTGGTGCCTTTCAGCTGCCTACCGGGGTAGTGTAAAAACTACCAAGAGAACTCGTTTCTGGCACCTTCCCCGGTGGAGTTGTGCATGGGGTGTGTTTGGAACATTTTGTCTCCAGCTGAGACCAAAATTCAGCCATTCCCCATCTCAGCCCAGAAAGCAGGTAGAACAAGTTTTGTGGTGCCTTTCAGCTGTCTACAGGGGTAGTGTAAAAAGTACCAGTAGAACTCGTTTCTGGCACTTTCCCCGGTGGAGTTGTGCATGGGGTGTGTTTGGAACATTTTGTCACCAGCCGAGACCAAAATTCAGCGATTCCCCATCTCAGCCCAGAAAGCAGGTAGAACAAGTTTTGTGGTGCCTTTCAGCTGCCTACCGGGGTAGTGTAAAAACTACCAAGAGAACTCGTTTCTGGCACCTTCCGCGGTGGAGTTGTGCATGGGGTGTGTTTTGAACATTTTGTCAGGAGCCGAGACGAAAATTCAGCCATTCCCCATCTCAGCCCAGAAAGCAGGTAGAACATGTTTTGTGGTGCCTTTCAGCTGCCTTCCGGGGTAGTGTAAAAACTACTAACAGAACTCGTTTCTGGCACCTTCCGCAGTGGAGTTGTGCATGGGGTGTGTTTGGAACATTTTGTCACCAGCTGAGGCCTAAATTCAGCGTCTCCACATCTCAGCCCAGAAAGCAGGTAGAACATCTTTTGTGGTGCCTTTCAGCTGCCTACCGGGGTAGTGTAAAAACTACCAACAGAACTCCTTTCTGGCACCTTCCCCGGTGGAGTTGTGCATGGGGTGTGTTTGGAACATTTTGTCTCCAGCTGAGACCAAAATTCAGCTATTCCCCATCTCAGCCCAGAAAGCAGGTAGAACAAGTTTTGTGGTGCCTTTCAGCTGTCTACTGGGGTAGTGTAAACAGTACCAGTAGAACTCGTTTCTGGCACTTTCCCCGGTGGAGCTGTGCATGGGGTGTGTTTGGAACATTTTGTCAGGAGCCGAGACCAAAATTCAGCGATTCCCCATCTCAGCCCAGAAAGCAGGTAGAACAAGTTTTGTGGTGCCTTTCAGCTGTCTACCGGGGTAGTGTAAAAACTACTAACAGAACTCGTTTCTGGCACCTTCCCCGGTGGAGTTGTGCATGGGGTGTGTTTGGAACATTTTGTCTCCAGCTGAGACCAAAATTCAGCCATTCCCCATCTCAGCCCAGAAAGCAGGTAGAACAAGTTTTGTGGTGCCTTTCAGCTGTCTACCGGGGTAGTGTAAAAACTACTAACAGAACTCGTTTCTGGCGCCTTCCCCGGTGGAGTTGTGCATGGGGTGTGTTTGGAACATTTTGTCTCCAGCCGAGACCAAAATTCAGTGATTCCCCATCTCAGCCCAGAAAGCAGGTAGAACAAGTTTTGTGGTGCCTTTCAGCTGTCTACCGGGGTAGTGTAAAAACTACTAACAGAACTCGTTTCTGGCACCTTCCCCGGTGGAGTTGTGCATGGGGTGTGTTTGGAACATTTTGTCTCCAGCTGAGACCAAAATTCAGCCATTCCCCATCTCAGCCCAGAAAGCAGGTAGAACAAGTTTTGTGGTGCCTTTCAGCTGTCTACAGGGGTAGTGTAAAAAGTACCAAGAGAACTCCTTTCTGGCACTTTCCCCGGTGGAGTTGTGCATGGGGTGTGTTTGGAACATTTTGTCACCAGCCGAGACCAAAATTCAGCCATTCCCCATCTCAGCCCAGAAAGCAGGTAGAACAAGTTTTGTGGTGCCTTTCAGCTGCCTACCGGGGTAGTGTAAAAATTACCAGTAGAACTCGTTTCTGGCACCTTCCCCGGTGGAGTTGTGCATGGGGTGTGTTTGGAACATTTTGTCAGGAGCCGAGACCAAAATTCAGCGATTCCCCATCTCAGCCCAGAAAGCAGGTAGAACAAGTTTTGTGGTGCCTTTCAGCTGCCTACCGGGGTAGTGTAAAAACGACCAACAGAACTCGTTTCTGGCACTTTCCCCGGTGGAGCTGTGCATGGGGTGTGTTTGGAACATTTTGTCTCCAGCTGAGACCAAAATTCAGCGATTCCCCATCTCAGCCCAGAAAGCAGGTAGAACAAGTTTTGTGGTGCCTTTCAGCTGCCTACTGGGGTAGTGTAAAAAGTACCAGTAGAACTCGTTTCTGGCACCTTCCCCGGTGGAGTTGTGCATGGGGTGTGTTTGGAACATTTTGTCTCCAGCTGAGGCCAAAATTCAGCGATTCCCCATCTCAGCCCAGAAAGCAGGTAGAACAAGTTTTGTGGTGCCTTTCAGCTGTCTACAGGGGTAGTGTAAAAAGTACCAGTAGAACTCCTTTCTGGCACTTTCCCCGGTGGAGTTGTGCATGGGGTGTGTTTGGAACATTTTGTCACCAGCCGAGACCAAAATTCAGCGATTCCCCATCTCAGCCCAGAAAGCAGGTAGAACAACTTTTGTGGTGCCTTTCAGCTGTCTACCGGGGTAGTGTAAAAACTACCAACAGAACTCCTTTCTGGCACTTTCCCCGGTGGAGATGTGCATGGGGTGTGTTTGGAACATTTTGTCACCAGCCGAGACCAAAATTCAGCGATTCCCCATCTCAGCCCAGAAAGCAGGTAGAACAAGTTTTGTGGTGCCTTTCAGCTGTCTACCGGGGTAGTGTAAAAACTACTAACAGAACTCGTTTCTGGCACCTTCCCCGGTGGAGTTGTGCATGGGGTGTGTTTGGAACATTTTGTCTCCAGCTGAGACCAAAATTCAGCGATTCCCCATCTCAGCCCAGAAAGCAGGTAGAACAAGTTTTGTGGTGCCTTTCAGCTGTCTACAGGGGTAGTGTAAAAAGTACCAGTAGAACTCCTTTCTGGCACTTTCCCCGGTGGAGTTGTGCATGGGGTGTGTTTGGAACATTTTGTCACCAGCCGAGACCAAAATTCAGCGATTCCCCATCTCAGCCCAGAAAGCAGGTAGAACAAGTTTTGTGGTGCCTTTCAGCTGCCTACCGGGGTAGTGTAAAAACTACCAACAGAACTCCTTTCTGGCACTTTCCCCGGTGGAGATGTGCATGGGGTGTGTTTGGAACATTTTGTCACCAGCCGAGACCAAAATTCAGCGATTCCCCATCTCAGCCCAGAAAGCAGGTAGAACAAGTTTTGTGGTGCCTTTCAGCTGCCTACCGGGGTAGTGTAAAAACTACCAACAGAACTCGTTTCTGGCACTTTCCCCGGTGGAGTTGTGCATGGGGTGTGTTTGGAACATTTTGTCACCAGCCGAGACCAAAATTCAGCCATTCCCCATCTCAGCCCAGAAAGCAGGTAGAACAAGTTTTGTGGTGCCTTTCAGCTGCCTACCGGGGTAGTGTTAAAACTACTAAGAGAACTCCTTTCTGGCACCTTCCCCGGTGGAGTTGTGCATGGGGTGTGTTTGGAACATTTTGTCTCCAGCTGAGACCAAAATTCAGCGATTCCCCATCTCAGCCCAGAAAGCAGGTAGAACAAGTTTTGTGGTGCCTTTCAGCTGCCTACCGGGGTAGTGTAAAAACTACCAACAGAACTCCTTTCTGGCACCTTCCCCGGTGGAGTTGTGCATGGGGTGTGTTTGGAACATTTTGTCTCCAGCTGAGACCAAAATTCAGCGTTTCCCCATCTCAGTCCAGAAAGCACGTAGAACATCTTTTGTTGTGACTTTCAGCTGTCTACAGGGGTAGTGTAAAAAGTACCAGTAGAACTCCTTTCTGGCACTTTCCCCGGTGGAGTTGTGCATGGGGTGTGTTTGGAACATTTTGTCTCCAGCTGAGACCAAAATTCAGCCATTCCCCATCTCAGCCCAGAAAGCAGGTAGAACAAGTTTTGTGGTGCCTTTCAGCTGTCTACCGGGGTAGTGTAAAAACTACTAACAGAACTCGTTTCTGGCACCTTCCCCGGTGGAGTTGTGCATGGGGTGTGTTTGGAACATTTTGTCAGGAGCCGAGACCAAAATTCAGCGATTCCCCATCTCAGCCCAGAAAGCAGGTAGAACAAGTTTTGTGGTGCCTTTCAGCTGTCTACAGGGGTAGTGTAAAAAGTACCAGTAGAACTCCTTTCTGGCACTTTCCCCGGTGGAGTTGTGCATGGGGTGTGTTTGGAACATTTTGTCACCAGCCGAGACCAAAATTCAGCGATTCCCCATCTCAGCCCAGAAAGCAGGTAGAACAACTTTTGTGGTGCCTTTCAGCTGTCTACCGGGGTAGTGTAAAAAGTACCAGTAGAACTCCTTTCTGGCACCTTCCCCGGTGGAGATGTGCATGGGGTGTGTTTGGAACATTTTGTCACCAGCCGAGACCAAAATTCAGCGATTCCCCATCTCAGCCCAGAAAGCAGGTAGAACAAGTTTTGTGGTGCCTTTCAGCTGTCTACCAGGGTAGTGTAAAAACTACTAACAGAACTCGTTTCTGGCACCTTCCCCGTTGGAGTTGTGCATGGGGTGTGTTTGGAACATTTTGTCTCCAGCTGAGACCAAAATTCAGCGATTCCCCATCTCAGCCCAGAAAGCAGGTAGAACAAGTTTTGTGGTGCCTTTCAGCTGTCTACAGGGGTAGTGTAAAAAGTACCAGTAGAACTCCTTTCTGGCACTTTCCCCGGTGGAGTTGTGCATGGGGTGTGTTTGGAACATTTTGTCACCAGCCGAGACCAAAATTCAGCGATTCCCCATCTCAGCCCAGAAAGCAGGTAGAACAACTTTTGTGGTGCCTTTCAGCTGTTTACCGGGGTAGTGTAAAAACTACCAACAGAACTCCTTTCTGGCACTTTCCCCGGTGGAGATGTGCATGGGGTGTGTTTGGAACATTTTGTCACCAGCCGAGACCAAAATTCAGCGATTCCCCATCTCAGCCCAGAAAGCAGGTAGAACAAGTTTTGTGGTGCCTTTCAGCTGCCTACCGGGGTAGTGTAAAAACTACCAACGGAACTCCTTTCTGGCACTTTCCCCGGTGGAGTTGTGCATGGGGTGTGTTTGGAACATTTTGTCACCAGCCGAGACCAAAATTCAGCGATTCCCCATCTCAGCTCAGAAAGCAGGTAGAACAAGTTTTGTGGTGCCTTTCAGCTGCCTACCGGGGTAGTGTAAAAACTACTAACAGAACTCGTTTCTGGCACCTTCCGCGGTGGAGTTGTGCATGGGGTGTGTTTGGAACATTTTGTCACCAGCTGAGGCCAAAATTCAGCGTCTCCACATCTCAGCCCAGAAAGCAGGTAGAACATCCTTTGTGGTGCCTTTCAGCTGCCTACCGGGGTAGTGTAAAAAGTACCAGTAGAACTCGTTTCTGGCACTTTCCCCGGTGGAGTTGTGCATGGCGTGTGTTTGGAACATTTTGTCAGCAGCTGAGGCCAAAATTCAGCGTTTCCCCATCTCAGTCCAGAAAGCAGGTAGAACATCTTTTGTGGTGCCTTTCAGCTGTCTACCGGGGTAGTGTAAAAACTACCAACAGAACTCCTTTCTGGCACTTTCCCCGGTGGAGATGTGCATGGGGTGTGTTTGGAACATTTTGTCACCAGCCGAGACCAAAATTCAGCGATTCCCCATCTCAGCCCAGAAAGCAGGTAGAACAAGTTTTGTGGTGCCTTTCAGCTGCCTACCGGGGTAGTGTAAAAACTACCAACAGAACTCGTTTCTGGCACTTTCCCCGGTGGAGTTGTGCATGGGGTGTGTTTGGAACATTTTGTCACCAGCCGAGACCAAAATTCAGCCATTCCCCATCTCAGCCCAGAAAGCAGGTAGAACAAGTTTTGTGGTGCCTTTCAGCTGCCTACCGGGGTAGTGTTAAAACTACTAAGAGAACTCGTTTCTGGCACCTTCCGCGGTGGAGTTGTGCATGGGGTGTGTTTGGAACATTTTGTCAGAAGCTGAGACCAAAATTCAGCGATTCCCCATCTCAGCCCAGAAAGCAGGTAGAACAAGTTTTGTGGTGCCTTTCAGCTGCCTACCGGGGTAGTGTAAAAACTACCAACAGAACTCCTTTCTGGCACTTTCCCCGGTGGAGATGTGCATGGGGTGTGTTTGGAACATTTTGTCACCAGCCGAGACCAAAATTCAGCGATTCCCCATCTCAGCCCAGAAAGCAGGTAGAACAAGTTTTGTGGTGCCTTTCAGCTGTCTACCGGGGTAGTGTAAAAACTACTAACAGAACTCGTTTCTGGCACCTTCCCCGGTGGAGTTGTGCATGGGGTGTGTTTGGAACATTTTGTCTCCAGCTGAGACCAAAATTCAGCGATTCCCCATCTCAGCCCAGAAAGCAGGTAGAACAAGTTTTGTGGTGCCTTTCAGCTGTCTACAGGGGTAGTGTAAAAAGTACCAGTAGAACTCCTTTCTGGCACTTTCCCCGGTGGAGTTGTGCATGGGGTGTGTTTGGAACATTTTGTCACCAGCCGAGACCAAAATTCAGCGATTCCCCATCTCAGCCCAGAAAGCAGGTAGAACAAGTTTTGTGGTGCCTTTCAGCTGCCTACCGGGGTAGTGTAAAAACTACCAACAGAACTCCTTTCTGGCACCTTCCCCGGTGGAGTTGTGCATGGGGTGTGTTTGGAACATTTTGTCTCCAGCTGAGACCAAAATTCAGCGTTTCCCCATCTCAGTCCAGAAAGCACGTAGAACATCTTTTGTTGTGACTTTCAGCTGTCTACAGGGGTAGTGTAAAAAGTACCAGTAGAACTCCTTTCTGGCACTTTCCCCGGTGGAGTTGTGCATGGGGTGTGTTTGGAACATTTTGTCTCCAGCTGAGACCAAAATTCAGCGATTCCCCATCTCAGCCCAGAAAGCAGGTAGAACAAGTTTTGTGGTGCCTTTCAGCTGTCTACAGGGGTAGTGTAAAAACTACTAACAGAACTCGTTTCTGGCACCTTCCCCGGTGGAGTTGTGCATGGGGTGTGTTTGGAACATTTTGTCACCAGCCGAGACCAAAATTCAGCGATTCCCCATCTCAGCCCAGAAAGCAGGTAGAACAAGTTTTGTGGTGCCTTTCAGCTGTCTACAGGGGTAGTGTAAAAAGTACCAGTAGAACTCCTTTCTGGCACTTTCCCCGGTGGAGTTGTGCATGGGGTGTGTTTGGAACATTTTGTCACCAGCCGAGACCAAAATTCAGCGATTCCCCATCTCAGCCCAGAAAGCAGGTAGAACAACTTTTGTGGTGCCTTTCAGCTGTCTACCGGGGTAGTGTAAAAACTACCAACAGAACTCCTTTCTGGCACCTTCCCCGGTGGAGATGTGCATGGGGTGTGTTTGGAACATTTTGTCACCAGCCGAGACCAAAATTCAGCGATTCCCCATCTCAGCCCAGAAAGCAGGTAGAACAAGTTTTGTGGTGCCTTTCAGCTGTCTACCAGGGTAGTGTAAAAACTACTAACAGAACTCGTTTCTGGCACCTTCCCCGTTGGAGTTGTGCATGGGGTGTGTTTGGAACATTTTGTCTCCAGCTGAGACCAAAATTCAGCGATTCCCCATCTCAGCCCAGAAAGCAGGTAGAACAAGTTTTGTGGTGCCTTTCAGCTGTCTACAGGGGTAGTGTAAAAAGTACCAGTAGAACTCCTTTCTGGCACTTTCCCCGGTGGAGTTGTGCATGGGGTGTGTTTGGAACATTTTGTCACCAGCCGAGACCAAAATTCAGCGATTCCCCATCTCAGCCCAGAAAGCAGGTAGAACAACTTTTGTGGTGCCTTTCAGCTGTTTACCGGGGTAGTGTAAAAACTACCAACAGAACTCCTTTCTGGCACTTTCCCCGGTGGAGATGTGCATGGGGTGTGTTTGGAACATTTTGTCACCAGCCGAGACCAAAATTCAGCGATTCCCCATCTCAGCCCAGAAAGCAGGTAGAACAAGTTTTGTGGTGCCTTTCAGCTGCCTACCGGGGTAGTGTAAAAACTACCAACGGAACTCCTTTCTGGCACTTTCCCCGGTGGAGTTGTGCATGGGGTGTGTTTGTAACATTTTGTCACCAGCCGAGACCAAAATTCAGCGATTCCCCATCTCAGCTCAGAAAGCAGGTAGAACAAGTTTTGTGGTGCCTTTCAGCTGCCTACCGGGGTAGTGTAAAAACTACTAACAGAACTCGTTTCTGGCACCTTCCGCGGTGGAGTTGTGCATGGGGTGTGTTTGGAACATTTTGTCACCAGCTGAGGCCAAAATTCAGCGTCTCCACATCTCAGCCCAGAAAGCAGGTAGAACATCCTTTGTGGTGCCTTTCAGCTGCCTACCGGGGTAGTGTTAAAACTACTAAGAGAACTCGTTTCTGGCACCTTCCGCGGTGGAGTTGTGCATGGGGTGTGTTTGGAACATTTTGTCAGAAGCTGAGACCAAAATTCAGCGATTCCCCATCTCAGCCCAGAAAGCAGGTAGAACAAGTTTTGTGGTGCCTTTCAGCTGCCTACCGGGGTAGTGTAAAAACTACCAACAGAACTCCTTTCTGGCACCTTCCCCGGTAAAGTTGTGCATGGGGTGTGTTTGGAACATTTTGTCTCCAGCTGAGACCAAAATTCAGCGTTTCCCCATCTCAGCCCAGAAAGCACGTAGAACATCTTTTCTTGTGACTTTCAGCTGTCTACAGGGGTAGTGTAAAAAGTACCAGTAGAACTCCTTTCTGGCACTTTCCCCGGTGGAGTTGTGCATGGGGTGTGTTTGGAACATTTTGTCACAAGCCGAGACCAAAATTCAGCGATTCCCCATCTCAGCCCAGAAAGCAGGTAGAACAACTTTTGTGGTGCCTTTCAGCTGTCTACCGGGGTAGTGTAAAAACTACCAACAGAACTCCTTTCTGGCACTTTCCCCGGTGGAGATGTGCATGGGGTGTGTTTGGAACATTTTGTCACCAGCCGAGACCAAAATTCAGCGATTCCCCATCTCAGCCCAGAAAGCAGGTAGAACAAGTTTTGTGGTGCCTTTCAGCTGTCTACCGGGGTAGTGTAAAAACTACTAACAGAACTCGTTTCTGGCACCTTCCCCGGTGGAGTTGTGCATGGGGTGTGTTTGGAACATTTTGTCTCCAGCTGAGACCAAAATTCAGCGATTCCCCATCTCAGCCCAGAAAGCAGGTAGAACAAGTTTTGTGGTGCCTTTCAGCTGTCTACAGGGGTAGTGTAAAAAGTACCAGTAGAACTCCTTTCTGGCACCTTTGCCGGTGGAGTTGTGCATGGGGTGTGTTTGGAACATTTTGTCTCCAGCTGAGACCAAAATTCAGCGATTCCCCATCTCAGCCCAGAAAGCAGGTAGAACAACTTTTGTGGTGCCTTTCAGCTGCCTACCGGGGTAGTGTAAAAACTACTAACAGAACTCCTTTCTGGCACTTTCCCCGGTGGAGATGTGCATGGGGTGTGTTTGGAACATTTTGTCACCAGCCGAGACCAAAATTCAGCGATTCCCCATCTCAGCCCAGAAAGCAGGTAGAACAAGTTTTGTGGTGCCTTTCAGCTGCCTACCGGGGTAGTGTAAAAACTACCAACAGAACTCGTTTCTGGCACTTTCCCCGGTGGAGTTGTGCATGGGGTGTGTTTGGAACATTTTGTCACCAGGCGAGACCAAAATTCAGCCATTCCCCATCTCAGCCCAGAAAGCAGGTAGAACAAGTTTTGTGGTGCCTTTCAGCTGCCTACCGGGGTAGTGTTAAAACTACTAAGAGAACTCCTTTCTGGCACCTTCCCCGGTGGAGTTGTGCATGGGGTGTGTTTGGAACATTTTGTCTCCAGCTGAGACCAAAATTCAGCGATTCCCCATCTCAGCCCAGAAAGCAGGTAGAACAAGTTTTGTGGTGCCTTTCAGCTGCCTACCGGGGTAGTGTAAAAACTACCAACAGAACTCCTTTCTGGCACCTTCCCCGGTGGAGTTGTGCATGGGGTGTGTTTGGAACATTTTGTCTCCAGCTGAGACCAAAATTCAGCGTTTCCCCATCTCAGTCCAGAAAGCACGTAGAACATCTTTTGTTGTGACTTTCAGCTGTCTACAGGGGTAGTGTAAAAAGTACCAGTAGAACTCCTTTCTGGCACTTTCCCCGGTGGAGTTGTGCATGGGGTGTGTTTGGAACATTTTGTCTCCAGCTGAGACCAAAATTCAGCCATTCCCCATCTCAGCCCAGAAAGCAGGTAGAACAAGTTTTGTGGTGCCTTTCAGCTGTCTACCGGGGTAGTGTAAAAACTACTAACAGAACTCGTTTCTGGCACCTTCCCCGGTGGAGTTGTGCATGGGGTGTGTTTGGAACATTTTGTCAGGAGCCGAGACCAAAATTCAGCGATTCCCCATCTCAGCCCAGAAAGCAGGTAGAACAAGTTTTGTGGTGCCTTTCAGCTGTCTACAGGGGTAGTGTAAAAAGTACCAGTAGAACTCCTTTCTGGCACTTTCCCCGGTGGAGTTGTGCATGGGGTGTGTTTGGAACATTTTGTCACCAGCCGAGACCAAAATTCAGCGATTCCCCATCTCAGCCCAGAAAGCAGGTAGAACAACTTTTGTGGTGCCTTTCAGCTGTCTACCGGGGTAGTGTAAAAACTACCAACAGAACTCCTTTCTGGCACCTTCCCCGGTGGAGATGTGCATGGGGTGTGTTTGGAACATTTTGTCACCAGCCGAGACCAAAATTCAGCGATTCCCCATCTCAGCCCAGAAAGCAGGTAGAACAAGTTTTGTGGTGCCTTTCAGCTGTCTACCAGGGTAGTGTAAAAACTACTAACAGAACTCGTTTCTGGCACCTTCCCCGTTGGAGTTGTGCATGGGGTGTGTTTGGAACATTTTGTCTCCAGCTGAGACCAAAATTCAGCGATTCCCCATCTCAGCCCAGAAAGCAGGTAGAACAAGTTTTGTGGTGCCTTTCAGCTGTCTACAGGGGTAGTGTAAAAAGTACCAGTAGAACTCCTTTCTGGCACTTTCCCCGGTGGAGTTGTGCATGGGGTGTGTTTGGAACATTTTGTCACCAGCCGAGACCAAAATTCAGCGATTCCCCATCTCAGCCCAGAAAGCAGGTAGAACAACTTTTGTGGTGCCTTTCAGCTGTTTACCGGGGTAGTGTAAAAACTACCAACAGAACTCCTTTCTGGCACTTTCCCCGGTGGAGATGTGCATGGGGTGTGTTTGGAACATTTTGTCACCAGCCGAGACCAAAATTCAGCGATTCCCCATCTCAGCCCAGAAAGCAGGTAGAACAAGTTTTGTGGTGCCTTTCAGCTGCCTACCGGGGTAGTGTAAAAACTACCAACGGAACTCCTTTCTGGCACTTTCCCCGGTGGAGTTGTGCATGGGGTGTGTTTGTAACATTTTGTCACCAGCCGAGACCAAAATTCAGCGATTCCCCATCTCAGCTCAGAAAGCAGGTAGAACAAGTTTTGTGGTGCCTTTCAGCTGCCTACCGGGGTAGTGTAAAAACTACTAACAGAACTCGTTTCTGGCACCTTCCGCGGTGGAGTTGTGCATGGGGTGTGTTTGGAACATTTTGTCACCAGCTGAGGCCAAAATTCAGCGTCTCCACATCTCAGCCCAGAAAGCAGGTAGAACATCCTTTGTGGTGCCTTTCAGCTGCCTACCGGGGTAGTGTAAAAAGTACCAGTAGAACTCGTTAATGGCACTTTCCCCGGTGGAGTTGTGCATGGCGTGTGTTTGGAACATTTTGTCAGCAGCTGAGGCCAAAATTCAGCGTTTCCCCATCTCAGTCCAGAAAGCAGGTAGAACATCTTTTGTGGTGCCTTTCAGCTGTCTACCGGGGTAGTGTAAAAACTACCAACAGAACTCCTTTCTGGCACTTTCCCCGGTGGAGATGTGCATGGGGTGTGTTTGGAACATTTTGTCACCAGCCGAGACCAAAATTCAGCCATTCCCCATCTCAGCCCAGAAAGCAGGTAGAACAAGTTTTGTGGTGCCTTTCAGCTGCCTACCGGGGTAGTGTAAAAACTACCAACAGAACTCGTTTCTGGCACTTTCCCCGGTGGAGTTGTGCATGGGGTGTGTTTGGAACATTTTGTCACCAGCCGAGACCAAAATTCAGCCATTCCCCATCTCAGCCCAGAAAGCAGGTAGAACAAGTTTTGTGGTGCCTTTCAGCTGCCTACCGGGGTAGTGTTAAAACTACTAAGAGAACTCGTTTCTGGCACCTTCCGCGGTGGAGTTGTGCATGGGGTGTGTTTGGAACATTTTGTCAGAAGCTGAGACCAAAATTCAGCGATTCCCCATCTCAGCCCAGAAAGCAGGTAGAACAAGTTTTGTGGTGCCTTTCAGCTGCCTACCGGGGTAGTGTAAAAACTACCAACAGAACTCCTTTCTGGCACCTTCCCCGGTAAAGTTGTGCATGGGGTGTGTTTGGAACATTTTGTCTCCAGCTGAGACCAAAATTCAGCGTTTCCCCATCTCAGCCCAGAAAGCACGTAGAACATCTTTTCTTGTGACTTTCAGCTGTCTACAGGGGTAGTGTAAAAAGTACCAGTAGAACTCCTTTCTGGCACTTTCCCCGGTGGAGTTGTGCATGGGGTGTGTTTGGAACATTTTGTCAGGAGCCGAGACCAAAATTCAGCCATTCCCCATCTCAGCCCAGAAAGCAGGTAGAACAACTTTTGTGGTGCCTTTCAGCTGTCTACCGGGGTAGTGTTAAAACTACTAAGAGAACTCGTTTCTGGCACCTTCCCCGGTGGAGTTGTGCATGGGGTGTGTTTGGAACATTTTGTCAGGAGCCGAGACCAAAATTCAGCGATTCCCCATCTCAGCCCAGAAAGCAGGTAGAACAAGTTTTGTGGTGCCTTTCAGCTGTCTACAGGGGTAGTGTAAAAAGTACCAGTAGAACTCCTTTCTGGCACTTTCCCCGGTGGAGTTGTGCATGGGGTGTGTTTGGAACATTTTGTCACCAGCCGAGACCAAAATTCAGCGATTCCCCATCTCAGCCCAGAAAGCAGGTAGAACAACTTTTGTGGTGCCTTTCAGCTGTCTACCGGGGTAGTGTAAAAACTACCAACAGAACTCCTTTCTGGCACCTTCCCCGGTGGAGATGTGCATGGGGTGTGTTTGGAACATTTTGTCACCAGCCGAGACCAAAATTCAGCGATTCCCCATCTCAGCCCAGAAAGCAGGTAGAACAAGTTTTGTGGTGCCTTTCAGCTGTCTACCAGGGTAGTGTAAAAACTACTAACAGAACTCGTTTCTGGCACCTTCCCCGTTGGAGTTGTGCATGGGGTGTGTTTGGAACATTTTGTCTCCAGCTGAGACCAAAATTCAGCGATTCCCCATCTCAGCCCAGAAAGCAGGTAGAACAAGTTTTGTGGTGCCTTTCAGCTGTCTACAGGGGTAGTGTAAAAAGTACCAGTAGAACTCCTTTCTGGCACTTTCCCCGGTGGAGTTGTGCATGGGGTGTGTTTGGAACATTTTGTCACCAGCCGAGACCAAAATTCAGCGATTCCCCATCTCAGCCCAGAAAGCAGGTAGAACAACTTTTGTGGTGCCTTTCAGCTGTTTACCGGGGTAGTGTAAAAACTACCAACAGAACTCCTTTCTGGCACCTTCCGCGGTGGAGTTGTGCATGGGGTGTGTTTGGAACATTTTGTCACCAGCCGAGACCAAAATTCAGCGATTCCCCATCTCAGCCCAGAAAGCAGGTAGAACAAGTTTTGTGGTGCCTTTCAGCTGCCTACCGGGGTAGTGTAAAAACTACCAACGGAACTCCTTTCTGGCACTTTCCCCGGTGGAGTTGTGCATGGGGTGTGTTTGTAACATTTTGTCACCAGCCGAGACCAAAATTCAGCGATTCCCCATCTCAGCTCAGAAAGCAGGTAGAACAAGTTTTGTGGTGCCTTTCAGCTGCCTACCGGGGTAGTGTAAAAACTACTAACTAACTCGTTTCTGGCACCTTCCGCGGTGGAGTTGTGCATGGGGTGTGTTTGGAACATTTTGTCACCAGCTGAGGCCAAAATTCAGCGTTTCCCCATCTCAGCCCAGAAAGCAGGTAGAACATCCTTTGTGGTGCCTTTCAGCTGCCTACCGGGGTAGTGTAAAAAGTACCAGTAGAACTCGTTTCTGGCACTTTCCCCGGTGGAGTTGTGCATGGCGTGTGTTTGGAACATTTTGTCAGCAGCTGAGGCCAAAATTCAGCGTTTCCCCATCTCAGTCCAGAAAGCAGGTAGAACATCTTTTGTGGTGCCTTTCAGCTGCCTACTGGGGTAGTGTAAAAAGTACCAGTAGAACTCGTTTCTGGCACTTTCCCCGGTGGAGTTGTGCATGGGGTGTGTTTGGAACATTTTGTCACCAGCCGAGACCAAAATTCAGCCATTCCCCATCTCAGCCCAGAAAGCAGGTAGAACAAGTTTTGTGGTGCCTTTCAGCTGTCTACCGGGGTAGTGTAAAAACTACTAACAGAACTCATTTCTGGCACCTTCCACGGTGGAGTTGTGCATGGGGTGTGTTTGGAACATTTTGTCTCCAGCTGAGACCAAAATTCAGCCATTCCCCATCTCAGCCCAGAAAGCAGGTAGAACAAGTTTTGTGGTGCCTTTCAGCTGTCTACAGGGGTAGTGTAAAAACTACCAACAGAACTCGTTTCTGGCACTTTCCCCGGTGGAGTTGTGCATGGGGTGTGTTTGTAACATTTTGTCACCAGCCGAGACCAAAATTCAGCCATTCCCCATCTCAGCCCAGAAAGCAGGTAGAACAAGTTTTGTGGTGCCTTTCAGCTGCCTACCGGGGTAGTGTAAAAACTACCAAGAGAACTCGTTTCTGGCACCTTCCGCGGTGGAGTTGTGCATGGGGTGTGTTTGGAACATTTTGTCAGGAGCCGAGACCAAAATTCAGCCATTCCCCATCTCAGCCCAGAAAGCAGGTAGAACATGTTTTGTGGTGCCTTTCAGCTGCCTACCGGGGTAGTGTAAAAACTACTAACAGAACTCGTTTCTGGCACCTTCCCCGGTGGAGTTGTGCATGGGGTGTGTTTGGAACATTTTGTCACCAGCTGAGGCCAAAATTCAGCGTCTCCACATCTCAGCCCAGAAAGCAGGTAGAACATATTTTGTGGTGCCTTTCAGCTGCCTACCGGGGTAGTGTAAAAAGTACCAGTAGAACTCGTTTCTGGCACTTTCCCCGGTGGAGTTGTGCATGACGTGTGTTTGGAACATTTTGTCAGCAGCTGAGGCCAAAATTCAGCGTTTCCCCATCTCAGTCCAGAAAGCAGGTAGAACATCTTTTGTGGTGCCTTTCAGCTGTCTACAGGGGTAGTGTAAAAACTACCAAGAGAACTCGTTTCTGGCACTTTCCCCGGTGGAGTTGTGCATGGGGTGTGTTTGTAACATTTTGTCACCAGCCGAGACCAAAATTCAGCCATTCCCCATCTCAGCCCAGAAAGCAGGTAGAACAAGTTTTGTGGTGCCTTTCAGCTGCCTACCGGGGTAGTGTAAAAACTACCAAGAGAACTCGTTTCTGGCACCTTCCCCGGTGGAGTTGTGCATGGAGTGTGTTTGGAACATTTTGTCTCCAGCTGAGACCAAAATTCAGCCATTCCCCATCTCAGCCCAGAAAGCAGGTAGAACAAGTTTTGTGGTGACGTTCAGCTGTCTACCGGGGTAGTGTAAAAAGTACCAGTAGAACTCCTTTCTGGCACCTTCCCCGGTGGACTTGTGCATGGGGTGTGTTTGGAACATTTTGTCAGGAGCCGAGACCAAAATTCAGCCATTCCCCATCTCAGCCCAGAAAGCAGGTAGAACATGTTTTGTGGTGCCTTTCAGCTGCCTACCGGGGTAGTGTAAAAACTACTAACAGAACTCGTTTCTGGCACCTTCCCCGGTGGAGTTGTGCATGGGGTGTGTTTGGAACATTTTGTCTCCAGCTGAGACCAAAATTCAGCCATTCCCCATCTCAGCCCAGAAAGCAGGTAGAACATCTTTTGTGGTGACTTTCAGCTGCCTACCGGGTACTATAAAAACTACCAACAGAACTCGTTTCTGGCACCTTTCCTGGTGGAGTTGTGCATGGGGTGTGTTTGGAACATTTTGTCACCAGCCGAGACCAAAATTCAGCCATTCCCCATCTCAGCCCAGAAAGCAGGTAGAACAAGTTTTGTGGTGCCTTTCAGCTGTCTACCGGGGTAGTGTAAAAACTACTAACAGAACTCGTTTCTGGCACCTTCCGCGGTGGAGTTGTGCATGGGGTGTGTTTGGAACATTTTGTCTCCAGCTGAGACCAAAATTCAGCGATTCCCCATCTCAGCCCAGAAAGCAGGTAGAACAAGTTTTGTGGTGCCTTTCAGCTGTCTACAGGGGTAGTGTAAAAAGTACCAGTAGAACTCCTTTCTGGCACTTTCCCCGGTGGAGTTGTGCATGGGGTGTGTTTGGAACATTTTGTCACCAGCCGAGACCAAAATTCAGCGATTCCCCATCTCAGCCCAGAAAGCAGGTAGAACAACTTTTGTGGTGCCTTTCAGCTGCCTACCGGGGTAGTGTAAAAACTACCAACAGAACTCCTTTCTGGCACTTTCCCCGGTGGAGATGTGCATGGGGTGTGTTTGGAACATTTTGTCACCAGCCGAGACCAAAATTCAGCGATTCCCCATCTCAGCCCAGAAAGCAGGTAGAACAAGTTTTGTGGTGCCTTTCAGCTGCCTACCGGGGTAGTGTAAAAACTACCAAGAGAACTCGTTTCTGGCACCTTCCCCGGTGGAGATGTGCATGGGGTGTGTTTGGAACATTTTGTCTCCAGCTGAGACCAAAATTCAGCCATTCCCCATCTCAGCCCAGAAAGCAGGTAGAACAAGTTTTGTGGTGCCTTTCAGCTGTCTACAGGGGTAGTGTAAAAAGTACCAGTAGAACTCGTTTCTGGCACTTTCCCCGGTGGAGTTGTGCATGGGGTGTGTTTGGAACATTTTGTCACCAGCCAAGTCCAAAATTCAGCGATTCCCCATCTCAGCCCAGAAAGCAGGTAGAACAAGTTTTGTGGTGCCTTTCAGCTGTCTACCGGGGTAGTGTAAAAACTACCAAGAGAACTCGTTTCTGGCACCTTCCGCGGTGGAGTTGTGCATGGGCTGTGTTTGGAACATTTTGTCAGGAGCCGAGACGAAAATTCAGCGATTCCCCATCTCAGCCCAGAAAGCAGGTAGAACATGTTTTGTGGTGCCTTGCAGCTGTCTACCGGGGTAGTGCAAAAACTACTAACAGAACTCGTTTCTGGCACCTTCCGCAGTGGAGTTGTGCATGGGGTGTGTTTGGAACATTTTGTCACCAGCTGAGGCCTAAATTCAGCGTCTCCACATCTCAGCCCAGAAAGCAGGTAGAACATCTTTTGTGGTGCCTTTCAGCTGCCTACCGGGGTAGTGTAAAAACTACCAACAGAACTCCTTTCTGGCACCTTCCCCGGTGGAGTTGTGCATGGGGTGTGTTTGGAACATTTTGTCTCCAGCTGAGACCAAAATTCAGCGATTCCCCATCTCAGCCCAGAAAGCAGGTAGAACATCTTTTGTGGTGACTTTCAGCTGCCTACCGGGGTTCTATAAAAACTACCAACAGAACTCATTTCTGGCACCTTCCGCGGTGGAGTTGTGCATGGGGTGTGTTTGGAACATTTTGTCAGGAGCCGAGACCAAAATTCAGCGATTCCCCATCTCAGCCCAGAAAGCAGGTAGAACAAGTTTTGTGGTGCCTTTCAGCTGCCTACCGGGGTAGTGTAAAAACTACCAAGAGAACTCGTTTCTGGCACCTTCCCCGGTGGAGATGTGCATGGGGTGTGTTTGTAACATTTTGTCACCAGCTGAGGCCAAAATTCAGCGTTTCCCCATCTCAGTCCAGAAAGCAGTTAGACCATCTTTTGTGGTGCCTTTCAGCTGCCTACTGGGGTAGTGTAAAAAGTACCAGTAGAACTCGTTTCTGGCACTTTCCCCGGTGGAGTTGTGCATGGGGTGTGTTTGGAACATTTTGTCACCAGCCGAGACCAAAATTCAGCCATTCCCCATCTCAGCCCAGAAAGCAGGTAGAACAAGTTTTGTTGTGCCTTTCAGCTGTCTACCGGGGTAGTGTAAAAACTACTAACAGAACTCGTTTCTGGCACCTTCCCCGGTGGAGTTGTGCATGGGGTGTGTTTGGAACATTTTGTCTCCAGCTGAGACCAAAATTCAGCCATTCCCCATCTCAGCCCAGAAAGCAGGTAGAACAAGTTTTGTGGTGCCTTTCAGCTGTCTACCGGGGTAGTGTAAAAACTACTAACAGAACTCGTTTCTGGCGCCTTCCCCGGTGGAGTTGTGCATGGGGTGTGTTTGGAACATTTTGTCACCAGCCGAGACCAAAATTCAGCCATTCCCCATCTCAGCCCAGAAAGCAGGTAGAACAACTTTTGTGGTGCCTTTCAGCTGTCTACCGGGGTAGTGTAAAAAGTACCAGTAGAACTCGTTTCTGGTACTTTCCCCGGTGGAGTTGTGCATGGGGTGTGTTTGGAACATTTTGTCACCAGCCGAGACCAAAATTCAGCCATTCCCCATCTCAGCCCAGAAAGCAGGTAGAACAAGTTTTGTGGTGCCTTTCAGCTGTCTACCGGGGTAGTGTAAAAACTACTAACAGAACTCGTTTCTGGCACGTTCCCCGGTGGAGTTGTGCATGGGGTGTGTTTGGAACATTTTGTCTCCAGCTGAGACCAAAATTCAGCCATTCCCCATCTCAGCCCAGAAAGCAGGTAGAACAAGTTTTGTGGTGCCTTTCAGCTGTCTACAGGGGTAGTGTAAAAACTACCAACAGAACTCGTTTCTGGCACTTTCCCCGGTGGAGTTGTGCATGGGGTGTGTTTGTAACATTTTGTCACCAGCCGAGACCAAAATTCAGCCATTCCCCATCTCAGCCCAGAAAGCAGGTAGAACAAGTTTTGTGGTGCCTTTCAGCTGCCTACCGGGGTAGTGTAAAAACTACCAAGAGAACTCCTTTCTGGCACCTTCCCCGGTGGAGTTGTGCATGGAGTGTGTTTGGAACATTTTGTCTCCAGCTGAGACCAAAATTCAGCGATTCCCCATCTCAGCCCAGAAAGCAGGTAGAACAAGTTTTGTGGTGCCTTGCAGCTGCCTACCGGGGTAGTGTAAAAACTACCAACAGAACTCGTTTCTGGCACCTTCCCCGGTGGAGTTGTGCATGGGGTGTGTTTGGAACATTTTGTCACCAGCCGAGACCAAAATTCAGCGATTCCCCATCTCAGCCCAGAAAGCAGGTAGAACATCTTTTGTGGTGCCTTTCAGCTGCCTACTGGGGTAGTGTAAAAAGTACCAGTAGAACTCGTTTCTGGCACTTTCCCCGGTGGAGTTGTGCATGGGGTGTGTTTGGAACATTTTGTCTCCAGCTGAGACCAAAATTCAGCCATTCCCCATCTCAGCCCAGAAAGCAGGTAGAACAAGTTTTGTGGTGCCTTTCAGCTGTCTACAGGGGTAGTGTAAAAAGTACCAAGAGAACTCCTTTCTGGCACTTTCCCCGGTGGAGTTGTGCATGGGGTGTGTTTGGAACATTTTGTCACCAGCCGAGACCAAAATTCAGCCATTCCCCATCTCAGCCCAGAAAGCAGGTAGAACAAGTTTTGTGGTGCCTTTCAGCTGCCTACCGGGGTAGTGTAAAAATTACCAACAGAACTCCTTTCTGGCACCTTCCCCGGTGGAGTTGTGCATGGGGTGTGTTTGGAACATTTTGTCAGGAGCCGAGACCAAAATTCAGCGATTCCCCATCTCAGCCCAGAAAGCAGGTAGAACAAGTTTTGTGGTGCCTTTCAGCTGCCTACCGGGGTAGTGTAAAAACGACCAACAGAACTCGTTTCTGGCACTTTCCCCGGTGGAGCTGTGCATGGGGTGTGTTTGGAACATTTTGTCTCCAGCTGAAACCAAAATTCAGCGATTCCCCATCTCAGCCCAGAAAGCAGGTAGAACAAGTTTTGTGGTGCCTTTCAGCTGCCTACTGGGGTAGTGTAAAAAGTACCAGTAGAACTCGTTTCTGGCACTTTCCCCGGTGGAGTTGTGCATGGGGTGTGTTTGGAACATTTTGTCTCCAGCTGAGGCCAAAATTCAGCGATTCCCCATCTCAGCCCAGAAAGCAGGTAGAACAAGTTTTGTGGTGCCTTTCAGCTGTCTACAGGGGTAGTGTAAAAAGTACCAGTAGAACTCCTTTCTGGCACTTTCCCCGGTGGAGTTGTGCATGGGGTGTGTTTGGAACATTTTGTCACCAGCCGAGACCAAAATTCAGCCATTCCCCATCTCAGCCCAGAAAGCAGGTAGAACAAGTTTTGTGGTGCCTTTCAGCTGCCTACCGGGGTAGTGTAAAAATTACCAACAGAACTCCTTTCTGGCACCTTCCCCGGTGGAGTTGTGCATGGGGTGTGTTTGGAACATTTTGTCAGGAGCCGAGACCAAAATTCAGCGATTCCCCATCTCAGCCCAGAAAGCAGGTAGAACAAGTTTTGTGGTGCCTTTCAGCTGCCTACCGGGGTAGTGTAAAAACGACCAACAGAACTCGTTTCTGGCACTTTCCCCGGTGGAGCTGTGCATGGGGTGTGTTTGGAACATTTTGTCTCCAGCTGAGACCAAAATTCAGCCATTCCCCATCTCAGCCCAGAAAGCAGGTAGAACAACTTTTGTGGTGCCTTTCAGCTGTCTACAGGGGTAGTGTAAAAAGTACCAGTAGAACTCGTTTTTGGCACTTTCCCCGGTGGAGTTGTGCATGGGGTGTGTTTGGAACATTTTGTCACCAGCCGAGACCAAAATTCAGCCATTCCCCATCTCAGCCCAGAAAGCAGGTAGAACAAGTTTTGTGGTGCCTTTCAGCTGCTTACCGGGGTAGTGTAAAAACTACCAACAGAACTCCTTTCTGGCACCTTCACCGGTGGAGTTGTGCATGGGGTGTGTTTGGAACATTTTGTCACCAGCCGAGACCAAAATTCAGCCATTCCCCATCTCAGCCCAGAAAGCAGGTAGAACAAGTTTTGTGGTGCCTTGCAGCTGTCTACCGGATTAGTGTAAAAAGTACCAGTAGAACTCGTTTCTGGCACCTTCCGCGGTGGAGTTGTGCATGGGGTGTGTTTGGAACATTTTGTCAGGAGCCCAGACCAAAATTCAGCGATTCCCCATCTCAGCCCAGAAAGCAGGTAGAACAAGTTTTGTGGTGCCTTGCAGCTGCCTACCGGGGTAGTGTAAAAACTACCAAGAGAACTCGTTTCTGGCACCTTCCCCGGTGGAGTTGTGCATGGGGTGTGTTTGGAACATTTTGTCAGCAGCTGAGGCCAAAATTCAGCGTCTCCACATCTCAGCCCAGAAAGCAGGTAGAACATCTTTTGTGGTGCCTTTCAGCTGCCTAGCGGGGTAGTGTAAAAACTACCAACAGAACTCCTTTCTGGCACCTTCACCGGTGGAGTTGTGCATGGGGTGTGTTTGGAACATTTTGTCTCCAGCTGAGACCAAAATTCAGCGATTCCCCATCTCAGCCCAGAAAGCAGGTAGAACATCTTTTGTGGTGCCTTTCAGCTGCCTACTGGGGTAGTGTAAAAAGTACCAGTAGAACTCGTTTCTGGCACTTTCCCCGGTGGGGCTGTGCATGGGGTGTGTTTGGAACATTTTGTCAGGAGCCGAGACCAAAATTCAGCCATTCCCCATCTCAGCCCAGAAAGCAGGTAGAACAAGTTTTGTTGTGCCTTTCAGCTGTCTACCGGGGTAGTGTAAAAACTACCAACAGAACTCCTTTCTGGCACTTTCCCCGGTGGAGTTGTGCATGGGGTGTGTTTGGAACATTTTGTCACCAGCCGAGACCAAAATTCAGCCATTCCCCATCTCAGCCCAGAAAGCAGGTAGAACATCTTTTGTGGTGCCTTTCAGCTGCCTACCGGGGTAGTGTAAAAACTACCAACAGAACTCCTTTCTGGCACCTTCCCCGGTGGAGTTGTGCATGGGGTGTGTTTGGAACATTTTGTCTCCAGCTGAGACCAAAATTCAGTGATTCCCCATCTCAGCCCAGAAAGCAGGTAGAACATCTTTTGTGGTGCCTTTCAGCTGCCTACTGGGGTAGTGTAAAAAGTACCAGTAGAACTCGTTTCTGGCACTTTCCCCGGTGGAGCTGTGCATGGGGTGTGTTTGGAACATTTTGTCACCAGCCGAGACCAAAATTCAGCCATTCCCCATCTCAGCCCAGAAAGCAGGTAGAACAACTTTTGTGGTGCCTTTCAGCTGTCTACCGGGGTAGTGTAAAAAGTACCAGTAGAACTCGTTTCTGGCACTTTCCCCGGTGGAGTTGTGCATGGGGTGTGTTTGGAACATTTTGTCAGGAGCCGAGACCAAAATTCAGCGATTCCCCATTTCAGCCCAGAAAGCAGGTAGAACAAGTTTTGTGGTGCCTTTCAGCTGCCTACCGGGGTAGTGTAAAAACTACTAACAGAACTCGTTTCTGGCACCTTCCCCGGTGGAGTTGTGCATGGGGTGTGTTTGGAACATTTTGTCTCCAGCTGAGACCAAAATTCAGCCATTCCCCATCTCAGCCCAGAAAGCAGGTAGAACAAGTTTTGTGGTGCCTTTCAGCTGTCTACAGGGGTAGTGTAAAAAGTACCAGTAGAACTCGTTTCTGGCACTTTCCCCGGTGGAGTTGTGCATGGGGTGTGTTTGGAACATTTTGTCAGGAGCCGAGACCAAAATTCAGCGATTCCCCATCTCAGCCCAGAAAGCAGGTAGAACAAGTTTTGTGGTGCCTTTCAGATGTCTACCGGGGTAGTGTAAAAACTACCAAGAGAACTCGTTTCTGGCACCTTCCCCGGTGGAGATGTGCATGGGGTGTGTTTGGAACATTTTGTCACCAGCCGAGGCCAAAATTCAGCGTTTCCCCATCTCAGTCCAGAAAGCAGGTAGAACATCTTTTGTGGTGCCTTTCAGCTGCCTACTGGGGTAGTGTAAAAAGTACCAGTAGAACTCATTTCTGGCACTTTCCCCGGTGGAGTTGTGCATGGGGTGTGTTTGGAACATTTTGTCAGGAGCCGAGACCAAAATTCAGCGATTCCCATCTCAGCCCAGAAAGCAGGTAGAACAACTTTTGTGGTGCCTTGCAGCTGTCTACAGGGGTAGTGTAAAAAAGTACCAGTAGAACTCGTTTCTGGCACTTTCCCCGGTGGAGTTGTGCATGGGGTGTGTTTGGAACATTTTGTCACCAGCCGAGACCAAAATTCAGCCATTCCCCATCTCAGCCCAGAAAGCAGGTAGAACAAGTTTTGTGGTGCCTTTCAGCTGTCTACCGGGGTAGTGTTAAAACTACTAAGAGAACTCCTTTCTGGCACCTTCCCCGGTGGAGTTGTGCATGGGGTGTGTTTGGAACATTTCGTCAGGAGCCGAGACCAAAATTCAGCCATTCCCCATCTCAGCCCAGAAAGCAGGTAGAACAAGTTTTGTGGTGCCTTTCAGCTGTCTACCGGGGTAGTGTAAAAACTACCAAGAGAACTCGTTTCTGGCACCTTCCCCGGTGGAGATGTGCATGGGGTGTGTTTGGAACATTTTGTCACCAGCTGAGGCCAAAATTCAGCCATTCCCCATCTCAGTCCAGAAAGCAGGTAGAACAACTTTTGTGGTGCCTTTCAGCTGTCTACCGGGGTAGTGTAAAAAGTACCAGTAGAACTCGTTTCTGGCACCTTCCCCGGTGGAGTTGTGCATGGGGTGTGTTTGGAACATTTTGTCAGCAGCCGAGGCCAAAATTCAGCGATTCCCCATCTCAGCCCAGAAAGCAGGTAGAACAAGTTTTGTGGTGCCTTTCAGCTGCCTACAGGGGTAGTGTAAAACTACCAAGAGAACTCGTTTCTGGCACCTTCCGCGGTGGAGTTGTGCATGGGGTGTGTTTGGAACATTTTGTCAGGAGCCGAGACGAAAATTCAGCCATTTTCCATCTCAGCCCAGAAAGCAGGTAGAACATGTTTTGTGGTGCCTTTCAGCTGCCTACCGGGGTAGTGTAAAAACTACCAACAGAACTCCTTTCTGGCACCTTCACCGGTGGAGTTGTGCATGGGGTGTGTTTGGAACATTTTGTCTCCAGCTGAGACCAAAATTCAGTGATTCCCCATCTCAGCCCAGAAAGCAGGTAGAACAAGTTTTGTGGTGCCTTGCAGCTGTCTACCGGATTAGTGTAAAAAGTACCAGTAGAACTCGTTTCTGGCACCTTCCGCGGTGGAGTTGTGCATGGGGTGTGTTTGGAACATTTTGTCAGGAGCCGAGACCAAAATTCAGCCATTCCCCATCTCAGCCCAGAAAGCAGGTAGAACAAGTTTTGTGGTGCCTTTCAGCTGCCTACCGGGGTAGTGTAAAAACTACCAAGAGAACTCGTTTCTGGCACCTTCCCCGGTGGAGATGTGCATGGGGTGTGTTTGGAACATTTTGTCACCAGCCGAGACCAAAATTCAGCGATTCCCCATCTCAGCCCAGAAAGCAGGTAGAACAAGTTTTGTGGTGCCTTTCAGCTGCCTACCGGGGTAGTGTAAAAACTACCAAGAGAACTCGTTTCTGGCACTTTCCCCGGTGGAGTTGTGCATGGGGTGTGTTTGGAACATTTTGTCACCAGCCGAGTCCAAAATTCAGCGATTCCCCATCTCAACCCAGAAAGCAGGTAGAACAAGTTTTGTGGTGCCTTGCAGCTGTCTACCGGGGTAGTGTAAAAAGTACCAGTAGAACTCGTTTCTGGCACCTTCCCCGGTGGAGTTGTGCATGGGGTGTGTTTGTAACATTTTGTCAGCAGCTGAGGCCAAAATTCAGCGTCTCCACATCTCAGCCCAGAAAGCAGGTAGAACATCTTTTGTGGTGCCTTTCAGCTGCCTACCGGGGTAGTGTAAAAACTACCAACAGAACTCCTTTCTGGCACCTTCACCGGTGGAGTTGTGCATGGGTGTGTTTGGAACATTTTGTCTCCAGCTGAGACCAAAATTCAGCGATTCCCCATCTCAGCCCAGAAAGCAGGTAGAACATCTTTTGTGGTGCCTTTCAGCTGCCTACTGGGGTAGTGTAAAAAGTACCAGTAGAACTCGTTTCTGGCACTTTCCCCGGTGGAGCTGTGCATGGGGTGTGTTTGGAACATTTTGTCAGGAGCCGAGACCAAAATTCAGCCATTCCCCATCTCAGCCCAGAAAGCAGGTAGAACAAGTTTTGTGGTGCCTTTCAGCTGTCTACCGGGGTAGTGTAAAAACTACCAAGAGAACTCGTTTCTGGCACTTTCCCCGGTGGAGTTGTGCATGGGGTGTGTTTGGAGCATTTTGTCACCAGCCGAGACCAAAATTCAGCCATTCCCCATCTCAGCCCAGAAAGCAGGTAGAACAAGTTTTGTTGTGCCTTTCAGCTGTCTACCGGGGTAGTGTAAAAAACTACTAACAGAACTCGTTTCTGGCACCTTCCCCGGTGGAGTTGTGCATGGGGTGTGTTTGGAACATTTTGTCAGGAGCCGAGACCAAAATTCAGCCATTCCCCATCTCAGCCCAGAAAGCAGGTAGAACAAGTTTTGTGGTGCCTTTCAGCTGTCTACCGGGGTAGTGTAAAAAGTACCAGTAGAACTCCTTTCTGGCACTTTCCCCGGTGGAGTTGTGCATGGGGTGTGTTTGGAACATTTTGTCTCCAGCTGAGACCAAAATTCAGCCATTCCCCATCTCAGCCCAGAAAGCAGGTAGAACATCTTTTGTGGTGCCTTTCAGCTGCCTACTGGGGTAGTGTAAAAAGTACCAGTAGAACTCATTTCTGGCACTTTCCCCGGTGGAGCTGTGCATGTGGTGTGTTTGGAACATTTTGTCACCAGCCGAGACCAAAATTCAGCCATTCCCCATCTCAGCCCAGAAAGCAGGTAGAACAACTTTTGTGGTGCCTTTCAGCTGTCTACCGGGTAGTGTAAAAAGTACCAGTAGAACTCGTTTCTGGCACTTTCCCCGGTGGAGTTGTGCATGGGGTGTGTTTGGAACATTTTGTCAGGAGCCGAGACCAAAATTCAGCGATTCCCCATTTCAGCCCAGAAAGCAGGTAGAACAAGTTTTGTGGTGCCTTTCAGCTGTCTACCGGGGTAGTGTAAAAACTACTAACAGAACTCGTTTCTGGCACCTTCCCCGGTGGAGTTGTGCATGGGGTGTGTTTGGAACATTTTGTCTCCAGCTGAGACCAAAATTCAGCCATTCCCCATCTCAGCCCAGAAAGCAGGTAGAACAAGTTTTGTGGTGCCTTCAGCTGTCTACAGGGTAGTGTAAAAAGTACCAGTAGAACTCGTTTCTGGCACTTTCCCCGGTGGAGTTGTGCATGGGGTGTGTTTGGAACATTTTGTCAGGAGCCGAGACCAAAATTCAGCGATTCCCCATCTCAGCCCAGAAAGCAGGTAGAACAAGTTTTGTGGTGCCTTTCAGCTGTCTACCGGGGTAGTGTAAAAACTACCAAGAGAACTCGTTTCTGGCACCTTCCCCGGTGGAGATGTGCATGGGGTGTGTTTGTAACATTTGTCACCAGCTGAGGCCAAAATTCAGCGTTTCCCCATCTCAGTCCAGAAAGCAGGTAGAACATCTTTTGTGGTGCCTTTCAGCTGCCTACTGGGGTAGTGTAAAAAGTACCAGTAGAACTCATTTCTGGCACTTTCCCCGGTGGAGTTGTGCATGGGGTGTGTTTGGAACATTTTGTCAGGAGCCGAGACCAAAATTCAGCGATTCCCCATCTCAGCCCAGAAAGCAGGTAGAACAACTTTTGTGGTGCCTTTCAGTGGCCTACCGGGGTAGTGTAAAAAGTACCAGTAGAACTCGTTTCTGGCACTTTCCCCGGTGGAGTTGTGCATGGGGTGTGTTTGGAACATTTTGTCACCAGCCGAGACCAAAATTTAGCCATTCCCCATCTCAGCCCAGAAAGCAGGTAGAACAAGTTTTGTGGTGCCTTTCAGCTGTCTACCGGGGTAGTGTAAAAAGTACTAACAGAACTCGTTCTGGCACCTTCCCCGGTGGAGTTGTGCATGGGGTGTGTTTGGAACATTTTGTCTCCAGCTGAGACCAAAATTCAGCGATTCCCCATCTCAGCCCAGAAAGCAGGTAGAACAAGTTTTGTGGTGCCTTTCAGCTGTCTACCGGGGTAGTGTTAAAACTACTAAGAGAACTCCTTTCTGGCACCTTCCACGGTGGAGTTTGTGCATGGGATGTGTTTGGAACATTTTGTCAGGAGCCGAGACCAAAATTCAGAGATTCCCCATCTCAGCCCAGAAAGCAGGTAGAACAAGTTTTGTGGTGCCTTTCAGCTGTCTACCGGGGTAGTGTAAAAACTACCAACAGAACTCGTTTCTGGCACCTTCCGCGGTGGAGTTGTGCATGGGGTGTGTTTGGAACATTTTGTCAGGAGCCGAGACCAAAATTCAGCCATTCCCCATCTCAGCCCAGAAAGCAGGTAGAACAAGTTTTGTGGTGCCTTTCAGCTGTCTACCGGGGTAGTGTAAAAACTACCAAGAGAACTCGTTTCTGGCACCTTCCCCGGTGGAGTTGTGCATGGGGTGTGTTTGGAACATTTTGTCAGGAGCCGAGACCAAAATTCAGCGATTCCCCATTTCAGCCCAGAAAGCAGGTAGAACAAGTTTTGTGGTGCCTTTCAGCTGCCTACCGGGGTAGTGTAAAAAAGTACCAGTAGAACTCGTTTTTGGCACCTTCCCCGGTGGAGTTGTGCATGGGGTGTGTTTGGAACATTTTGTCACCAGCCGAGACCAAAATTCAGCGATTCCCCATCTCAGCCCAGAAAGCATGTAGAACATGTTTTGTGGTGCCTTTCAGCTGTCTACCGGGGTAGTGTAAAAACTACCAACAGAACTCGTTTCTGGCACTTTCCCCGGTGGAGTTGTGCATGGCGTGTGTTTGGAACATTTTGTCAGCAGCTGAGGCCAAAATTCAGCGTTTCCCCATCTCAGTCCAGAAAGCAGGTAGAACATCTTTTGTGGTGCCTTTCAGCTGCCTACTGGGGTAGTGTAAAAAGTACCAGTAGAACTCGTTTTTGGCACTTTCCCCGGTGGAGTTGTGCATGGGGTGTGTTTGGAACATTTTGTCAGGAGCCGAGACCAAAATTCAGCCATTCCCCATCTCAGCCCAGAAAGCAGGTAGAACAAGTTTTGTGGTGCCTTTCAGCTGCCTACCGGGGTAGTGTAAAAACTACTAACAGAACTCGTTTCTGGCACTTTCCCCGGTGGAGTTGTGCATGGGGTGTGTTTGGAACATTTTGTCATGAGCCGAGACCAAAATTCAGCCATTCCCCATCTCAGCCCAGAAAGCAGGTAGAACAAGTTTTGTGGTGCCTTTCAGCTGTCTACCGGGGTAGTGTAAAAACTACCAGTAGAACTCGTTTCTGGCACCTTCCCCGGTGGAGTTGTGCATGGGGTGTGTTTGGAACATTTTGTCACCAGCTGAGGCCAAAATTCAGCGTCTCCACATCTCAGCCCAGTAAGCAGGTAGAACATCTTTTGTGGTGCCTTTCAGCTGCCTACCGGGGTAGTGTAAAAACTACCAACAGAACTCGTTTCTGGCACCTTCCGCGGTGGAGTTGTGCATGGGGTGTGTTTGGAACATTTTGTCACCACCCGAGACCAAAATTCAGCCATTCCCCATCTCAGCCCAGAAAGCAGGTAGAACAAGTTTTGTGGTGCCTTTCAGCTGCCTACCGGGGTAGTGTAAAAACTACTAAAAGAACTCCTTTCTGGCACCTTCCCCGGTGGAGTTGTGCATGGGGTGTGTTTGGAACACTTTGTCACCAGCCGAGACCAAAATTCAGCGATTCCCCATCTCAGCCCAGAAAGCAGGTAGAACAAGTTTTGTGGTGCCTTTCAGCTGCCTACCGGGGTAGTGTAAAAACTACCAACAGAACTCCTTTCTGGCACTTTCCCCGGTGGAGTTGTGCATGGGGTGTGTTTGGAACATTTTGTCAGGAGCCGAGACCAAAATTCAGCGATTCCCCATCTCAGCCCAGAAAGCAGGTAGAACAACTTTTGTGGTGCCTTTCAGCTGTCTACTGGGGTAGTGTAAAAAGTACCAGTAGAACTCGTTTCTGGCACTTTCCCCGGTGGAGATGTGCATGGGGTGTGTTTGGAGCATTTTGTCACCAGCCGACTCTAAAATTCAGTGATTCCCCATCTCAGCCCAGAAAGCAGGTAGAACAACTTTTGTGGTGCCTTTCAGCTGTCTACCGGGGTAGTGTAAAAAGTACCAGTAGAACTCGTTTCTGGCACTTTCCCCGGTGGAGTTGTGCATGGGGTGTGTTTGGAACATTTTGTCAGGAGCCGAGACCGAAATTCAGCCATTCCCCATCTCAGCCCAGAAAGCAGGTAGAACAAGTTTTGTGGTGCCTTTCAGCTGCCTACCGGGGTAGTGTAAAAACTACCAACAGAACTCGTTTCTGGCACTTTCCCCGGTGGAGTTGTGCATGGGGTGTGTTTGGAACATTTTGTCACCAGCCGAGACCAAAATTCAGCCATTCCCCATCTCAGCCCAGAAAGCAGGTAGAACAAGTTTTGTGGAGCCTTTCAGCTGTCTACTGGGGTAGTGTAAAAACTACTAACAGAACTCGTTTCTGGCACCTTCCCCGGTGGAGTTGTGCATGGGGTGTGTTTGGAACATTTTGTCTCCAGCTGAGACCAAAATTCAGCGATTCCCCATCTCAGCCCAGAAAGCAGGTAGAACAAGTTTTGTGGTGCCTTTCAGCTGTCTACTGGGGTAGTGTAAAAAGTACCAGTAGAACTCCTTTCTGGCACTTTCCCCGGTGGAGTTGTGCATGGGGTGTGTTTGGAACATTTTGTCACCAGCCGAGACCAAAATTCAGCGATTCCCCATCTCAGCCCAGAAAGCAGGTAGAACATGTTTTGTGGTGCCTTTCAGCTGTCTACCGGGGTAGTGTAAAAACTACCAACAGAACTCGTTTCTGGCACTTTCCCCGGTGGAGATGTGCATGGGGTGTGTTTGGAACATTTTGTCACCAGCCGAGACCAAAATTCAGCGATTCCCCATCTCAGCCCAGAAAGCAGGTAGAACAAGTTTTGTGGTGCCTTTCAGCTTCCTACCGGGGTAGTGTAAAAAATACCAGTAGAACTCGTTTCTGGCACTTTCCACGGTGGAATTGTGCATGGGGTGTGTTTGGAACATTTTGTCAGGAGCCGAGACCAAAATTCAGCCATTCCCCATCTCAGCCCAGAAAGCAGGTAGAACAACTTTTGTGGTGCCTTTCAGCTGCCTACTGGGGTAGTGTAAAAACTACCAAGAGAACTCGTTTCTGGCACTTTCCCCGGTGGAGTTGTGCATGGGGTGTGTTTGGAACATTTTGTCAGGAGCCGAGACCAAAATTAGCGATTCCCCATCTCAGCCCAGAAATCAGGTAGAACAAGTTTTGTGGTGCCTTTCAGCTGCTACTGGGGTAGTGTAAAAAGTACCAGTAGAACTCGTTTCTGGCACTTTCCCCGGTGGAGTTGTGCATGGGGTGTGTTTGGAGCATTTTGTCACCAGCCGACTCTAAAATTCAGCGATTCCCCATCTCAGCCCAGAAAGCAGGTAGAACAAATTTTATGGTGCCTTTCAGCTTCCTACCGGGGTATTGTAAAAACTACCAAGAGAACTCCTTTCTGGCACCTTCCGCGTGGAGTTGTGCATGGGGTGTGTTTGGAACATTTTGTCACCAGCCGAGACAAAATTCAGCGATTCCCCATCTCAGCCCAGAAAGCAGGTAGAACAAGTTTTGTGGTGCCTTTCATCTGTCTACTGGGGTAGTGTAAAAAGTACCAACAGAACTCGTTTCTGGCACTTTCCCCGGTGGAGTTGTGCATGGGGTGTGTTTGGAACATTTTGTCACCAGCTGAGGCCAAAATTCAGCGTCTCCACATCTCAGCCCAGAAAGCAGGTAGAACATCTTTTGTGGTGCCTTTCAGCTGCCTAACGGGGTAGTGTAAAAACTACCAACAGAACTCCTTTCTGGCACCTTCCCCGGTGGAGTTGTGCATGGGGTGTGTTTGGAACATTTTGTCACCACCCGAGACCAAAATTCAGCAATTCCCCATCTCAGCCCAGAAAGCAGGTAGAACAAGTTTTGTTGTGCCTTTCAGCTGTCTACCGGGGTAGTGTAAAAACTACTAAAAGAACTCCTTTCTGGCACCTTCCCCGGTGGAGTTGTGCATGGGGTGTGTTTGGAACACTTTGTCACCAGCCGAGACCAAAATTCAGCGATTCCCCATCTCAGCCCAGAAAGCAGGTAGAACAAGTTTTGTGGTGCCTTTCAGCTGCCTACCGGGGTAGTGTAAAAACTACCAACAGAACTCCTTTCTGGCACTTTCCCCGGTGGAGTTGTGCATGGGGTGTGTTTGGAACATTTTGTCAGGAGCCGAGACCAAAATTCAGCGATTCCCCATCTCAGCCCAGAAAGCAGGTAGAACAACTTTTGTGGTGCCTTTCAGCTGTCTACTGGGGTAGTGTAAAAAGTACCAGTAGAACTCGTTTCTGGCACTTTCCCCGGTGGAGTTGTGCATGGGGTGTGTTTGGAGCATTTTGTCACCAGCCGAGACCAAAATTCAGCCATTCCCCATCTCAGCCCAGAAAGCAGGTAGAACAAGTTTTGTGGTGCCTTTCAGCTGTCTACCGGGGTAGTGTAAAAACTACTAACAGAACTCGTTTCTGGCACCTTCCCGGTGGAGTTGTGCATGGGGTGTGTTTGTAACATTTTGTCAGGAGCCGAGACCAAAATTCAGCCATTCCCCATCTCAGCCCAGAAAGCAGGCAGAACAAGTTTTGTGGTGCCTTTCAGCTGCCTACCGGGGTAGTGTAAAAACTACCAAGAGAACTCGTTTCTGGCACCTTTCCGCAGTGGAGTTGTGCATGGGGTGTGTTTGGAACATTTTGTCAGGAGCCGAGACCAAAATTCAGCGATTCCCCATCTCAGCCCAGAAAGCAGGTAGAACAAGTTTTGTGGTGCCTTTCAGCTGTCTACCGGGGTAGTGTAAAAACTACCAACAGAACTCGTTTCTGGCACTTTCCCCGGTGGAGATGTGCATGGGGTGTGTTTGGAACATTTTGTCACCAGCCGAGACCAAAATTCAGCGATTCCCCATCTCAGCCCAGAAAGCAGGTAGAACAAGTTTTGTGGTGCCTTTCAGCTTCCTACCGGGGTAGAGTAAAAAATACCAGTAGAACTCGTTTCTGGCACTTTCCACGGTGGAATTGTGCATGGGGTGTGTTTGGAACATTTTGTCAGGAGCCGAGACCAAAATTCAGCCATTCCCCATCTCAGCCCAGAAAGCAGGTAGAACAACTTTTGTGGTGCCTTTCAGCTGCCTACCGGGGTAGTGTAAAAAGTACCAGTAGAACTCGTTTCTGGCACTTTCCCCGGTGGAGTTGTGCATGGGGTGTGTTTGGAACATTTTGTCACCAGCCGAGACCAAATTAGCGATTCCCCATCTCAGCCCAGAAAGCAGGTAGAACAAGTTTTGTGGTGCCTTTCAGCTGCCTACCGGGGTAGTGTAAAAAGTACCAGTAGAACTCGTTTCTGGCACTTTCCCGGTGGAGTTTTGCGTTTTGCATGGGGTGTGTTTGGAGCATTTTGTCACCAGCCGACTCTAAAATTCATTGTTTCCCCATCTCAGCCCAGAAAGCAGGTAGAACAAATTTTATGGTGCCTTTCAGATGCCTACCGGGGTATTGTAAAAACTACCAAGAGAACTCCTTTCTGGCACCTTCCGCGGTGGAGTTGTGCATGGGGTGTGTTTGGAACATTTTGTCACCAGCCGAGACAAAATTCAGCGATTCCCCCATCTCAGCCCAGAAAGCAGGTAGAACAAGTTTTGTGGTGCCTTTCATCTGTCTACTGGGGTAGTGTAAAAAGTACCAGTAGAACTCGTTTCTGGCACTTTCCCCGGTGGAGTTGTGCATGGGGTGTGTTTGGAACATTTTGTCACCAGCCGAGACCAAAATTCAGCCATTCCCCATCTCAGCCCAGAAAGCAGGTAGAACAAGTTTTGTGGAGCCTTTCAGCTGTCTACCGGGGTAGTGTAAAAAGTACCAGTAGAACTCGTTTCTGGCACTTTCCCCGGTGGAGTTGTGCATGGGGTGTGTTTGTAACATTTTGTCACCAGCCGAGACCAAAATTCAGCGATTCCCCATCTCAGCCCAGAAAGCAGGTAGAACATCTTTTGTGGTGCCTTTCAGCTGCCTACCGGGGTATTGTAAAAACTACCAACAGAACTCGTTTCTGGCACCCTTCCGCGGTGGAGTTGTGCATGGGGTGTGTTTGGAACATTTTGTCACCACCCGAGACCAAAATTCAGCCATTCCCCATCTCAGCCCAGAAAGCAGGTAGAAACAAGTTTTTGTGGTGCCTTTCAGCTGCCTACCGGGGTAGTGTAAAAACTACTAAAAGAACTTGTTTCTGGCACCTTCCCCGGTGGAGTTGTGCATGGGGTGTGTTTGGAACACTTTGTCACCAGCCGAGACCAAAATTCAGCGATTCCCCATCTCAGCCCAGAAAGCAGGTAGAACAAGTTTTGTGGTGCCTTTCAGCTGCCTACCGGGGTAGTGTAAAAAACTACCAACAGAACTCGTTTCTGGCACTTTCCCCGGTGGAGTTGTGCATGGGGTGTGTTTGGAACATTTTGTCAGGAGCCGAGACCAAAATTCAGCCATTCCCCATCTCAGCCCAGAAAGCAGGTAGAACAACTTTTGTGGTGCCTTTCAGCTGTCTACTGGGGTAGTGTACAAAAGTACCAGTAGAACTCGTTTCTGGCACTTTCCCCGGTGGAGTTGTGCATGGGGTGTGTTTGGAGCATTTTGTCACCAGCCGACTCTAAAATTCAGTGATTCCCCATCTCAGCCCAGAAAGCAGGTAGAACAACTTTTGTGGTGCCTTTCAGCTGTCTACCGGGGTAGTGTAAAAAGTACCAGTAGAACTCGTTTCTGGCACTTTCCCCGGTGGAGTTGTGCATGGGGTGTGTTTGGAACATTTTGTCAGGAGCCGAGACCGAAATTCAGCCATTCCCCATCTCAGCCCAGAAAGCAGGTAGAACAAGTTTTGTGGTGACTTTCAGCTGTCTACCGGGGTAGTGTAAAAAGTACCAGTAGAACTCGTTTCTGGCACTTTCCCCGGTGGAGTTGTGCATGGGGTGTGTTTGGAACATTTTGTCAGGAGCCGAGACCAAAATTCAGCCATTCCCCATCTCAGCCCAGAAAGCAGGTAGAACAAGTTTTGTGGAGCCTTTCAGCTGTCTACCGGGGTAGTGTAAAAACTACCAACAGAACTCGTTTCTGGCACCTTCCCCGGTGGAGTTGTGCATGGGGTGTGTTTGGAACATTTTGTCTCCAGCTGAGACCAAAATTCAGCGATTCCCCATCTCAGCCCAGAAAGCAGGTAGAACAAGTTTTGTGGTGCCTTTCAGCTGTCTACAGGGGTAGTGTAAAAAGTACCAGTAGAACTCCTTTCTGGCACTTTCCCCGGTGGAGTTGTGCATGGGGTGTGTTTGGAACATTTTGTCAGGAGCCGAGACCAAAATTCAGCCATTCCCCATCTCAGCCCAGAAAGCAGGTAGAACAACTTTTGTGGTGCCTTTCAGCTGTCTACAGGGGTAGTGTAAAAAGTACCAGTAGAACTCGTTACTGGCACTTTCCCCGGTGGAGTTGTGCATGGGGTGTGTTTGGAACATTTTGTCAGGAGCCGAGACCAAAATTCAGCCATTCCCCATCTCAGCCCAGAAAGCAGGTAGAACAAGTTTTGTGGTGACGTTCAGCTGTCTACCGGGGTAGTGTAAAAAGTACCAGTAGAACTCGTTTCTGGCACTTTCCCCGGTGGAGTTGTGCATGGGGTGTGTTTGGAGCATTTTGTCTCCAGCCGACTCTAAAATTCATTGTTTCCCCATCTCAGCCCAGAAAGCAGGTAGAACAAATTTTATGGTGCCTTTCAGATGCCTACCGGGGTATTGTAAAAACTACCAAGAGAACTCCTTTCTGGCACCTTCCGCGGTGGAGTTGTGCATGG